>NC_056725.1:573091256-573227042 GCF_019279795.1 Protopterus annectens
CTAATCCAGGCATCCTTTAAAGTATTCAATTGTATTTATTACTGCTTGGTAGTAACTTGATTAAAGTGCAGCTATCATTCTAAGTCTTTTGGATTAAGCACTTGGGCTTCAGACCAGTTGTTTTACATTAGGAAGGTTTGTGGCCTGCACTGTGGTGGCAGGACAGGCAGCTTACATCCTTCTAAGTTGGGAACTGCTGATTGAGGGCACAGTGTCTGTTATTCTAAAAGTGTATTAGTTCTGGTTTAAGCACTTGGGCTTCAGGCCAGTTATTTTACATTAAGAAGGTTCGTGGTCTGCACTCTTGTGGGAGGAGAGGCTGAACTCTGCCCTTCTGAGCTGGGAATTTCTGGTTAAAGGCTTATAGTGCCTGCATATTTGAACTGTTTCTTACTGAAATTGGTACACCTTGTTTGCTGCAGCATAGACTAGATCCAGGCCTGCTGAATCTAGCTTTGTTTGTATGCTTGTTGTTTGTTTGCTTGTTATTTCCCTGAAACGCTAATTCCACCTAAAACGCAGCTTTTCAGCACTTCTGTGGATCCCTAGTGATATCTGCATTGCTTACTGTACTTATTTCCTTGATTCACTTAAAAGAAAGTTACTGTTTGTCGTTTTTGCATTTAAGTTACCTGTAACACATTGCATTTAAGTTACCTGGCACTTGCTCACTAAAGCAATTATATAAGTCAGCACTAAAAAATTAAAAGCACTACACCCTCACAAACTCCCCTTGAGTACCTTGTTCCCCATTGGCCCTTTTTTTCAATTATAAAGGAATTCCCAATACTACCCTAGCATGTCCAAAGGTCAGTTGTCAATCTCCTCTCCGGTCCAGCTGGTGAATCTGGGAATCTTGAGGCAATGTTACAACTGCCTCATGTACACAGACAACCCTCTCCTCCTCCCAACAAATTCCAACACATGTGAGAGATGCAACCATATAGCCAAACTGGAGGCTAAGCTCTCTCAACTCAGTACTGGCGTAACCAGTCAGGAGGAGAAGGAAACCACACTCATACAATTCCAGTCTCACATAGACCTACCACAACAGCAAACCAAAGACAAACACACAAAAACATACTCAGAGGCTCTAAATAAAAATCTGCCTAAGCAGCAGAGACCTCCAAAGCAGACACCCAAGCAACCGCTACCCCAAAACAAAACACGTGCAACACATAGCTCACAAAGCCAGTGTGCCGAACAGTCACAGCCCTTAAGGCTAAACAACACACCTGATACACTTGTAATAGGTGACTCTATCGTCAGGCACACTGACGTCCTGCTCACCAGGCTGAACAAGGAGAAGGTCACAGTGAGCTGCCTGTCGGGTGCTAGGATCCGCCACATAACACAAGCACTCAGGTCACTCCAAGGCAAGTACAAATATGACTCAGTCATTGTCCATGCTGGTGTGAATGACCTGAGACGTACCTCCCTGGACTACATGAAAAGAGACATAGAGGAGCTCTCTGAGCATGTAGCCCAGGCCGGTATGACCCTGACCTTGAGTAGCATCTTACCCTCACCAAGAATGATGCCACAATATGAAGACAAGATGATCAATTTCGACAACTGGCTTAAGTATTGGTGTCATTCAAAAGGGATCCAATGCCTGTCAGCCTGGGATGACATGCTCGACAAGCCACGATGCTTCGCTAGGGACGGCTTGCACCTGTCACCCCTGGGCTTTCGGATATTGGAAAAGGCTCTTGCTACCCCCAGTGTGCCTTTTTTAGGCAAGGCTCAAAAGACAAACCCACCTCCATAGGTATCACAAGGGATAAGAAACTAAGAGTAATGCTACTCAACGCCAGAAGTCTAAACCTCAAGATGCATGCACTCGAAACTCTCTTTAGTATGGAGAACATCGATATCTGTGCAGTAACAGAAACCTGGTTCAAGGTTCCCGAGAGCACCCCAGCACTACCAGGTTATACCTCATACCATGCTTTTCGGCCTCAAAACTTGGACCGAACCACAAAAGGAGGGGAGAGTATCAATATTCGTCAAAGATACCTACACCTCCAGGTTGGTGGCACAGCACGAAGCATCAGAGACTATCCATGTGCAACTAACAGTGGGTAAAACTGCCTTCCAGTTTATAGCCTGCTACAGACCACCCTCCCAAACCCAGGAACCCCACTCGGCCTTCCTGAGAACACTGGAAAATATGAAGGTCTCTCCAAACACCATTATACTGGATGACTTCCACTACCCAAACATAGACTGGGAGCATTACTCTAGCTCCAACACCCTAGCCCAAAGGTTCCTAGAATTTATAAACTCAAATGCTATGGAACAACGTGTTACCACTCCCACAAGAGGGGAAAACATACTGGACCTGATCATCACTAACATGGGGACTCTATGCTCCAGACCAGAAGTGTATCCCTCACTGGTAAGATCAGGCCATAAACTAATCTCATTGGATATTCACATCCCGACCCCACCCCCTGCCCAGAAAACCACAGTGAAAAACTTCTCTAAAGCAAATTTCACACTCCTCAAAACTGAGATGAAATCCTTCAAAGCCCCCGGGCCTGTGGAAAATACGGCCCAGACCGCAGAATCTTTTATAAACGCATTCTATGAACAACTTCAGGAATGCATGGATCATAAAATCCCAAATAAAGCCAAGACTCAATCCTCCAAAGGCAGACGTCCTGTCTGGTGGACCCCAGCCATAAACAAACTATACAATAGAAGGAGGAAGCTACTAATGATAGAGCAAAATCCCAAAAAGGGAAGGCATCTCTGATCAGTATTAGCAAAAAACTATGGGCACTCATAAAATCGTCTAAGGCCAGCTTTGAGAGAAAAATTGCACAGAACACTAAAGATAATCACAAGGCTTTCTTTAGTTATGTTAGGAACCTGGGTGGGAATTCCCAGATATGCTCAGAATTAGTCCAAAATGACAAAAAATACACCGAACCCACAGACATTGCCAACATCCTAGCTGACAGGTTCAGCGCAAACTTCTCCCCCCCTCCCCACCAAAAGGGCAAATATCTATCCCAGCAGAGTGCTGCCCCCCTGACATCTCAGATGCTCAGGTAAGAGCTGCCGTCTCCAAAGCAAAAAACACAGCATCAATGGGACCAGACGGTGTCCCGGGCTGCGTCCTACATGAACTCCAAGAAGAGCTAAACCCAAACATAAAACTACTGCTCAATCTCAGCCTTACTACAGGATATGTACCCAAAGGGTGACGTACAGCAACAGTGGTCCCTCTCCACAGAGGTGGTGCCTCAACGGATCCTGGAAACTATTGCCCCATAAGCCTGACTAGCTTGGTCTGCAAAGCTATGGAAAGGATCATCATGGACCTCAGAAATAAAGATATTGGGGACCTACAGACACTGGATCCTACCCAGTTCAGCTTTGTTAAGGGCAGATCCTGCCTCTTAAACCTGGTCGATTTCTTTGAAACAGTCACCAAGGCCATTGACAAGGGGAAGGTGGTCCACACAGCCTACCTGGACCTCGCAAAAGCCTTCGATACAATACCCCACTCGGGCATTATAGATAAGCTCACCAGCTTAAACATAAACCCTATGTCACTAGATGGGTTGCAAACTGGCTCAAGGACAGAACCCACATGGTTAGAATTGCTGGAGCCATGTCAGACTCCAAACAAGTTACAAGTGGCGTCCCACAAGGCTCAGTCCTGGGACCTCTCTTGTTCGGTATATATTTCTCGGAGGTACAGGCCAACATGGAAGGACTGTGGCTGACCAAGTTCGCAGAGGACTGCAAACTGGGCGCCATAATCGACTCACCAGCCGATACAAGCATCCTCCAAAAGGGCCTCATAGAAACAGACAACTGGTGCCAGAGCCATGGCCTCAAGCTAAATGCCAAAAAGTGTATAGTCATCCCCTTTGGCAAAAACAAAGTGCCCACAAATTACCACATAGGTGGTAATCCATTAAGTACAGAAGAAGCAACTAGGGACCTGGGGACCCATGTTGATAGCAATCTCTCATTTGAAAACCACGTGGCCAAAGTGGTTAGAAAAACGTTTTATATAGCCCACCTAATCATGAAGGGATTCACATCTAGATCAGGGGAGGTCATCGTGCCTCTTTACTCATCCCTCATCAGGCCCATAATTGAGTACAATGCCCCTTTTGGGATGTACCTTACCAGACACCTGCAGCAACTGGAAAGACCCCAAAAGTACCTCACCAAGAGGATCAAAGGGCTCAAACAGATGCCATATGCTGCCCGGTTAAAGAAACTCCAGCTCTACTCAGTGGCATACCGCCTGCTCAGAGGCAATCTGTGCCTGATGTATAAAGCCATGTCCAACCCGGAATTAATGGACATGCTGCACCTCAGAAAATCCAAATCCCATCGAGCTACGTGCTCGAGAGACTTGAACCTCAGCACTGAAATAAATAGGACATGCTGGAGGGACAGAGTCATAACCCAGAGGCTCCCTTCACTCTGGAATAAAATCCCAGTCCAGGTTAGGCAGAGTCCCTCATTGACTCTCTTCAAGAGGAATCTTGATGAGTGGATGGGAGATCGTAGTTAACCCCGGGTATCACTTCTGTGTCACTGTTAGACAGAGGCACAGTATACTAACCTCGAAAAAAGGGCATAGCAAAATTAATTTAAAATGGGTGGCGAAAGCCAAACACACTCTGGCTAGGCTTATAAATGCCGTAGGGCAGATAGCCTAGTATGAACCTATGAACCTGTATGACACATATGTCCGCATCTGAATGTGATACTATTAAAACTCACTCTAAATGAATACATATCAACAGATGAATACAGTAACATCGTCCCTTCTCCCTCATAACGTTTGCATTAAGCATACAATCGTCAGTGGAAAAGATGACACTCCATTCTAGGATATCAGGTTTAAAGATGGATGGAAGATGAAACAAAATAGCTAAGGACATATTATATACAGGATGACATACAAGACTTCCATTAGATCTGAATGACATACTGAAGTATAGTCAACTATTAGGATTAAAAAAAAGATTATGTGGATCTCAGAGAAGCAAGCTTCTGAATTTTTATTTTGTTAAACGTGTACATAGATCTTCAAGCTGCAGTCCGTAATGATAACACAACTTACAGGGGATGCATATTATTTATCCACAAATGTGTCCATTTTGTTTTTAAACAGACAAAGACCTTATACAATCTTCAATGTAGGTGCTTTTATCTCGAGCATTTCTGCTAAAATGGGTACAAGGTAAAGTGCATCAGGACACCCATCTCTACAAAAACTTCACAAATTCTCCTCGATTACTTATGAGCAAATTCCGAAGGAAAAGCATACAGATATGAATGCTGATCAAGAAAACCAAAGAATATGGGTGAACTATCCCCCATAACATTTTATTTTTCTAGGACGCCTGCAATTCCAATAAATCCAAGCACACTTGTATAAATTAGGAGTATTTATTTATTTTATTTTACATTTGTTAACCAGGATAGTCCGACTGGACACAGGTCCATTTTCAGTGGAGGCCCGGGGAGAAAAGCTCCACATGTGGATAGTTACATAAGAGTTAAACAGTAGCAGTTTTATACAGTCACATATAGATACCAGTACAGAATTATAGGATTATATGCATACTTGGAATACATACATACTTAAACTTAACATTGTAGTTTTCTTGTTCGAACTTGGACATTTTTAGTGGTACAAGGCTGAAAAAGGTAGCATGTCATTCAGTAGTACAACACATATGAGAATGAGACTAAGTCTGAAACATTGACTATTTTACAGATAGCCAGGTAGTGAAGAGAGTGGTAAGCTGGTTAGTCAGGGTTGGTACAGGGGCACAGCCAGTGACTTTTTAGGAATTTTTTAAGAGATGTTTTAAGTTGGTTAATAGTCTGGTTTGCTGTAAGTTTGGCAGGGAGCCGATTCCAGATTGTTCCAACAGAGTTGCAAAACGAGTCACCTGCTGAGTTTTTAGATTTAACAGTTTGTGCCAGTATTTTGTCAGAAGACCAGAGAGTTTTTAGGTTAATGTAAGGGGTAATTATACTTTTGAGTATGGGTGTGCTTTCTGGCTGATGGAGGACTTTGTGGGCTATTATTAATTGATTATACTGAATTTGAGAGGGAAACTCTAGCCAGTTTAGAGATAGTAGGTTAACACAGTGGTGGGTTCTATGTGCTGAGCCTGTGGCAAATCTGGCTATGGTGTTATAGCAGCTATTGAGTTTATTGAGGTCAGATTTACTCAGGTTTGTATAGATTGGGGAGGCATAAAGAAGGGTTGAAAGTAAATGTGTTCGCGCAATAACTGTCCTAGCAGTTGGGGTTAGAAATGCCTTGATTCTATATAGAGATCCTAACTTTTTGTTGACCGTTTTAATGGTTTTGTTGATGTGAGCGTCAAACTTAAGGTTATTGTCAACAATTACACCTAATAGTTTTGTATTACTTTCTGGGGAAATTATTGTGCCATTATTAAATGTTATGGTAAATGGTGGGAGTGTAGCTTTCCGGGTGGGGGTGAAAAGTAGCAGTTTTGTTTTATTTGGATTCAATAGAAGACACCTGTCAGTGAGCCAGTTTTCTACTACATTGAAATTATTTTGGGTTAAGGTCTGCAGATCTAATGGGGAGGTGGCAGAACAGATTAGGGTAGAGTCATCTGCATATTGAATGCAGGTTACTTTGGGGATGACTGTATGAAGACCATTAATGAAGATGGAAAATAGGGGAGGTCCTAGTATAGACCCTTGAGGAGCTCCAAGGGTGACTGGCAGCAGGGAAGAAAGGCGATCCTCCCATAGCACAGCTTGTTGTCTGCCACTTAGGTAGGACTGAAACCAGCGTATTGCTAGGCTGTCTAAGGCAAGAGGTTTTAGTGTTTGAATGAGTAGCTGGTGGTTTACCACATCAAATGCCTTAGATAGGTCAAGAAAGTCAGCAGAGGAGGGCGTATTATTATTACGGATTTGATTTATTGTCTGAGAAAAGGATAGAAGGGCTGTGGTGGTACTATGGTGGGGTCTAAATCCATGCTGGGAGGGAGCTAGGAGATTGTGCAAATTGAGGTAATGAAGGAATTGCTTGTGGATACATTTTTCCATAATTTTAGCCGGAGCGGACAGAATGGCAATGGGCCGGTAATTTGATAGGTCAGTGGAGTTACCCCCTTTATGGAGAGGAATTACATAGGAAATTTTCCAGATGGAGGGGATATATGCTTCAGAGATGGTTCTGTTAATTAATACTGAGATGGGATATGCTATTGCATTTGCAGCCTTTTGAAGATATTCAGCCGGGACTAGGTCTGCTGAAAGGGTGGTGGGTTTCAGTTTCTTGATTAAGGATTGGATAAATGCTGTTGGTACAGGTTGAAAGTTAAAGGATGGGTGGGTATTGGATATGGGGTTAATAGGGTCTAGGTTGTTGGGGCCTAGTTGGTTGGCATGGGATTGTATAGTTTCTGTAAAGAAGGTGTTGAAGGTGTTGGCAATATTTTCTGGAGGTTTTTGGAGGATAGATGCAGTGGTAGGGGTAGTAGTATTACCTGGATGGAGAAGATTTTTTAAGGTGGACCAAATCTTTTGTGGTCGATTCTGATGTTTCTGTTGCAGGTTACAGTAATAGTCATTTTTTGTCTAACATTATAGACTTCTTAGTATCATTTCTTAGCTGTTTATATACTAGTTGATCCTTAGGGTTTTTATTGGTTTTCCAAGACGAACAGGCTTTATTTCTATTCATGATTTTTTGTCTAGTTTCTTTGGACAGCTACGGTGCTACTTTTTTCTTTGTTCTGATGGTCCGGGTGGGAGCATGATTGTTAAGGATTGTAAGAAATGTGGAGTTAAAGTGTGATACTGCCTCATCTAGTGGGAGTCGTTTTAATCTATTCCAGTTACATGTTTGAAGTTCTAATTGGAATTTGGTTTGATTGAAGCTCTTATTGTTCCTGATCGTTCTGAAGCTAGGTATTTGAGGGATATCATTTTTTTTGTCTGAGTATATATGTTAGGAGGTGATCACTTATTTCCTCAGGTTGGGTGCTTGCTTTATACATTTGGGAAGAGTTATTAATGAAAATCCAGTCTAGTATGCTTTCTTTGTTATTGGGCTTACTAGTTCTGGTGGTGGAGGTTATGACTTGGGAGAAACCATATAGAGTTATGTGGGTAGTAGGGAAGTCTGAGGAGCAGGTGTTCCAGTCTATATTAAAGTCACCTAAAACAATAGTTTCTTGTGGGGAGTTTATGGACAGCCACTTTAGAATGTCTTCAAGGATATTGTTGTTGTTGCCAGGTGGGATATAAATGCAGCCGATGTTTATAGATTTATGCTAGTTAATGTGTAGTTTTGTAAAGAGTATTTCAGATTTATCTGCTTGAGGAGCTTATGGAGAGTTGGAAATAGTTACATTAATTGAAGATTTATATAAGACAGCTACCCCGCCTCCCTTCTTTGAGGTGCGGTCCAGTCGTATTATATTGTAACCTGGAGGAGTAACTTCATTGTCAGTGGTGGATGGCTTAAGCCAGGTTTCTGTAAGACATAGTATACCTGGGGAGTGTACTGCTAAGAGGGCATGCAGGTAGTGGATTTTATTATTTAGGCTTCTGATGTTTAGGTGGCAGATGAGGAGAGAGGTAGACAATATGTTTAAGTTTTGCAGGTTAGAGTGGATATTATATATTGGGTTGGATGCTTCTGATGGGGTTGGGCCTGGGTTGGGGTGGATGTCCCCATCCATTGTGAAGTTAATTTGGGAATAGATTATTAGTTTTTGAAGTTTGAATAATAGTTTGTAGTAGTGTTTAGTTTTAGCGTTAACATAACTGACTCGAATGAGCTGTTGAGTTATTGTAATATGGGAGTTGGAAGGGAGGGGGAGTAGTGGCTGATTAAAGTTATGTGAAAGAGCATGAGTATTGGTCTGTGATCTGGGGTAGTGGGAGCCTGGAAGGGAGAGATGTTCAAAAGCTGTGATAAAATAGGTAATTATCAGCATGGGTAAAAGGTAGTAGGAGGGCTTTGAATTGAAAGGTGGGGTTGAGGCTTGTAGAGGCAAAGAAGAGGTTTTGCAACTTAAAATTGTTTAAGAATGGGGGTGAGAGGGTAGTTGATGAGGGTAGAGTAGAGAGATAGGGAGTGTGTTGTGGTTAGGGTGGGTCTAACAATTGCTGATTGGTTCCATAATTAAGGGAGTGGCAGTTGTGGCTATAAATTTAGCACATCTAGGGGCGGGAGGAATTTGGGGGCAGGATGGGGCACTGAGCGAGCCCGATCAGAGCGAGGGCGAGTGTAGCGGGGCTAATGCAAAGAAACCAACTAGCAGTGGTAAACTATCAACACCAAGTACAATGAGGTTTTTTTATTTGTTTGTTTTAAATATTTTCTTACCCTTGTTTTTGCCTTCAGTATACAATTTTTACGTAGTATACTGTTAGTAATCACTTTTTGTAGCCTTTTCTCACATTAAGCTTTCTTCTGCCAATTGTCTGCTATTTTTGTACAGAGCTCAAGAGTTTAACCCCCTGCTTCAGGTTTATGCTATGTAATTTCTAGTTTTATGTGTTTTATACAGGGAGCTCAACTGTTTTACCTTAGTTAGTATGATTAAGCTCAGTTTCTGAGTGCTAAAATCTAAGGCAGACAGCTGGGCTACAGAGTCTACAGTAAAAAGGAGCTTTGTTCTGTGTGTCTGAATTAATTTATGCTAGTAACATACCTAGAAACTTAGATATGTTCACTAGGTAATCCTTAGATATAGGAGTAACCCAGTTTAGTATTTTAGGGTTGATTGTGGGGCTTTGGGGGATTACTGGTAGTGCTGTAGACCCGGTATGGCTAATCAATATAGTACATACAGACAGGATAAGATAACATTAACCTTGGCAGATCTTTTCAGAGTCGAGGGACAGTGCAGAAAAGTTTCCAGTTAGGTTTCAGCAGGGGAGGTGTTCTTCTGGCGTTCAAGCCTTTCAGGGATCTAGCAGACAGAGGGGGATAGATCCTGATGATAGATACATAAGTTAGTATATGTGCTAAGTAGAAGGTCCTTCAGCCAGTAGAATAAAGCACTGTTAAGGTCATTTATTTTCTATACAGCAGAGCAGCAATAATCATAGAAAATGGCCATAACAGTCAGAGCAACCCAGTAGTCAACTCATTTCAAAGCACAATGGTAGTATTATTAAATGCAGCCATGTATGTAAGAAGTAAAACAGTCTAAATAGTATGAAATAGTGTCACTTTGGTAACTGAAAAGAAGGAAAGGGTATGATATAGACTAAATAAGATCATACAACAGGGCTCCTTCGTATGCTGCAAGACATAACAAAGACTCCCACCATGATAAAGGAGGCTTAATCTTCTTTATCCAGTCGGTCTCAGGGAGAAGTGAAAAACATCCCCAGTCAGAAAACAGGACTATGGACTTCATCAACCAGTAATCACTAGCAATACTTCCTTAGACAACGAATATATGGGAAGGAATTCAGCAAAACCACATCTTAATGAATAAACAAGCACAATGCACAACAAAACATTGGATTTTTGTCATTTGAAACCTGGGCAGAATGTTTTACTTCCAAGCAGATAAACAAACAAAAACACACCTCTCTGATCTTTACTTATTGTGAATCATAAACACATTCAACTACAGTCAATGGTCTATCATTTAGCTGGCACTTTTAAAAGAACTTTCTCCAAAAATGAGATAAATGTTAAGAGAAAAGTACAAGCAAGATACTTGAACAGAGCCAAATCAACAAAGCATCAGAAATGAAGCAATACAGGCCACTGATGGGCAGGCTATGGAAGATGAGATACCCTCTATTAATAGTTATTCTCATCATATTTAGGTGGATAGTTAATTACTAAGCTAGCTGCCCCTGTGTGCTGTTTTAAACCTAGCCAATTTCACTACCAAACATGCAAATCAAACCGTGTACTTTGTGTCTGTGAGGCAAACATTTTGCCAACTCCAAACGATCATACACTGTTTTCCCTTCCTTCAAAACTTTTCTAAACATTTAGCAAGAGCCAATCAGAAAAAATGGTTCTACTTGAAGGTTTTGGGTCTGTACCAAAGCAAAAAGAATCATAATACAGCAATCTCCCTCCTATAGTGCTGGAATGTTTGAAAATATTGAAAGACAACACTAGACAACAAATAATAACATTGGCATATTGACAATGACAAGGAGCATTACATTTTTTCTCTGCATGACAGACAAGAAATTCAATATACCAACAGAAATCACTTCACGCAGTCATCAAGGAGATATGCCTATAAAACATACAGAAGAAGAAAAGGAGTCATCGAGAATTTAGTGGAAAAAGTAGAAAATTCACTGTACAAAGGCTGGAACAATCCTTTAATATGAGGCTGATTTCTAGCAGGAGTCCTTGGGATGACTTAATATTCTAACCCTAGAACCAAAGGTCCAGCCACTAAATCAGGTCATCTCAATGTGAGAGGACAACCTGCTTTTTGCGGCTTCCTTCCCTTTACAACTTGCATCTTTTCAGTCTGAAAGTAAGGTGTATCCCCCTCAAAGTAGGTCACTGCTTGATGAAGACTGAGGCACCACAGAGATCAGTTGATGGCTACCATCTTCAAGTTTATTGTGCCAGTGTATATTTACTAAAGTACACCTACAGTGATGTTCAACCAAGTTTTCTGGGTATGAATGAATCAGGAACACAGTTTGGGAATCGAGAGCTAGGAAGGTCAGTAAAACTAATTGTATACAAGAAAGAAACATCTGCAGCCCCCTTTAATTCCAAAATAAGTAACAGCCAACAAATACGAAATAAAGCACATCTGGGGATTAGAGCAAAACTGATGAGTTTAATGAAATGAAGGCTACTGCAGCAGAAAGAAAAATCACTGTGAAGATAAAAATGTCTGAACAAACTGACAAAAGAAAATGAAAAATAAAAATAGCTCCACACGTTCACTGACAGCTGTTTCTAAACAATGTCTTAAACTCACTAACTGTCCATCTCAAGACACCTGAGCTTTGCAGAGTTTGTCAGCTTGGAAGCAGAAAAAGTTTCATTTCACCAAGCTGCACATGATGCCAAAAGCCACACCCACTGATCAGAGATCTGAGCAACAAGTGAGTCAGCGGTAACCCCTCCATCCCAAGCTTCCAGGAACCGCCACAAAAACGGTTATGCATTAAAAATTACACTGCGTCTGTGGGCAGTTTATTTACAAATTGTTTTCAGAGTGGGATACAATATAATTAACTGATGGGCAAACATTTTTCTTTTTATATGGCTATCTGAAAATAATGAATCAAAATGAAATGACTTCTGATTTTAGACTCTTACCCAGTCCTTAAAAACTCTGCATAGTGTAAATTGTCAGTCAAACAATTCTTTTGCTGCCAAAGACAAATATTCCTTTGATTTAAAAATATACGCTAAGCAATGAAGATGCATTTCCTGAAGGCATTGCTTAATAGCAACATTCATAACAATGAACATTTTCTGAGCAGAACTAAAAATTAACTGCAAATAAATAAAATATAAATACATAAATAAATGTTATTTCTGCTAAAGTTTGTCTCACAGTAGCAACATTCAAAACAGCTTGTAAAGACCAAATATACATTTTTGTGGTATGAGAGAACAAGTATGACATTTCATATGTAAAAAACATGATTAATCGGACTGAATTTTCAGCACACTTAGTTTTTCTTTAATTTCTCTGGTGCATTGGTTTAACAATCAAGCTGCTCACTTAGCATTTACACTTTGCCGTGAGAGAAAGTGGCAGAAAGAAGAGAAGACTATAGACCCTCCTGGTCGGTTTTCTCCATAACAGAAAAACTAGATCTCAAAATTAGCTGAACTGTTAACAGAAAAATCAGAATACAAAGCACCAAATTAGCTCTGCGTGCATCTCATGACAGTTCTCTGCATCAACAGCACGATCAGATGTCAACAAGACATCTTCCAGCTTCATCACATTTCACTGCCGCTTCCTGCTTGAGTCAATACTACAGAATTAAACAGTGATACATTAAAGCTCAGAAGTTACTATACATTCATGCAGATCTAAGCTGAGATGGTCCACTGTCTTCAGTTTCTTAAATTGATCAGCATTTCACAAAATGTGAAATGAAAGAAAAAAAAAGGATACCACCACCAGCAGCAACAGCCATTACTTGATTCCATGGATAAACACAGTAAATTAAACGCTGCATGCTGGTGACTTGGTCATGGGAAATTACGAAGCCATGTGATATCTCATTTGTTTTGCTAAAAACAAATTTAAATAAATTACCAGAGAGGACCTTGTTTACATTTTAAAATACATTCAAATTCATGACATGGCTTTGAAGGTTTAAAAAGGCTTACAGACGCACAAGTCATTAAATCTAATTCTTATTATCACTGTTTGAAGTGGATGCAAAGGACTCCCCCTGCAGACATTTAAAAGCCAGAAAAGGGGGTTCCACCTTGCAAAACAGATACTAGTCAATCTACTAAATGCAACATGACTGCTTCAGTACATATGTGTGCATGTGTCTGTGTGTGTGTATGTATATATATATATATATATATATATATATATATATATATATATATATATAGTGTCTGTGTGTGTATGTATACATATATATATATATATATATATATATATATATATATATATTTTTTTTTTTTTTAACCAATGTACTATTAATAAAACAAGACATGCAATTTTATGTTGAAGTCATATATTTTCTTAATTAGTTTAAAATTTGATGCATAATGCTTAATACACATACACACAGACACACATACACACAAAGCCATTCCCTGGCAACATTGCTCCCTTTCCCTCATCCATGGTTCTAGCAATGCCTGAGCAGAAGGCTTTCCTCTGCATTCTGTGTGTGTGTGTGTGTGTGATCTGAACAAAAAGGTAGGTTCAGCTAGCACATATGTCAGTAATCTGCTGGCCTTCTCATCACCATCAGGCACGTCTACAAAATCACTCCTAGTAAGTTAGCTCTACAATAATTATAATGACAAACTCTGATGCAACTGTCAAACAATTCAAGTTCTAAAGCAAATTTTCTGTTTTACAAACCCATGCACTGCAATGCAACAGACATACTTTCCTTCAAACACCATTATGATTCACTGTATTAGAAGCTGAAAACTTTTACTATCTAGTGAACACTTGTGTTAATACAAGACGATACTGAAACAAGCAGACTACTGTAAAGGAGCGTAACACATCTTTACAAGTACAAGACAGCAAAAAAAAGAGTGCCTCATTGAAGTCTTTGTATTTTTGCTCTAATATAGGGGCACCAGAGTGATCTTAAAGTCACTTAAAATGAAAATGTGAAATTTGCATGCATGATAACAGACGGAAACCCTGTCAAGAAATAATAATCATCTATCTCAACTTCTTAAGCAACAATTCTGAATTAAATATGTAAAGAAAGAAATCCAGGAATAGGACTACCAAATATAAACATGGAAACTATTGACAGATCATCTAGTCAGAAAGAAAAAATGCAGTTTGCCCAGATGCAGTGGAATTGGAAATTAAGACACAGGGCATGAGAAAGTATAAGATGAAAAATAAAGTATAAACCAGGTAATGGTAAAAAAAATAAAATAAAATAAAGGAAAATGAAAAGAAACAAAGAGGAATAAAGCAATTCCTTGTGAGGAATAGCTCTGTGGCATATAGGGATATAGCCCTGACTATGACCCAGATGACCAGGGTTCAACTACAGGCTCCTGGAGACCACTTGAAGCTGTGCCTACTCACTCACCTTACCAAGGGGAGAGAGGTGGGTGTGTCCTTGAAAATGCTAAATTGTATGTGCTCATGTGCAGGGCCGGATTAAGGCGGGTGCTATTGATGCTGCAGCATTAGGCCCATTCCTGAAATAGGCCCAGATGAAAACAGACGAGAATTTTCCGGAAGCTGAACAGTTTTCCTTTGCTGTATTAACCTCAAAATAATTCTCAGAATGAAATTTGGAGTCCGACTTTCGGACGCCTATACACAGCGTTACTTATTATACAGTTACTATTATTCTTTGCGCTGTGACGCAACTATAACGTCGTTGTGTTTATTGTTAACCAAAGATTTCAAGTTAATGCTATCAATTTTACGTTAAACAGTTTACTTTGTGATATCTTTCATACTGTTTCGCGCACGCTTGCTATGGTGTCTCAACTCAGTGGATGGGATAAAGCGAAAAAGAAAAGGAAAGAAGCAGCAGAACAAGAAAAGCTTTTGACGAAAATTCCAAAATTGAGTTCATACTTCGGAGTATGAGCATCTTCGTCTCAATCGTCTGCGTCGGATGTGATTGCGAGTTCGAGTGCTCCTGAAGACCAGGCCAAGCAAGATGAACCTGTGGAGGCAAGAGAGAATAAAGAGTGGGAGACTGCAACGGAGAGAGAAGAGGTGAAAGGAGACGCTATCGCTGAAGCACTAGCGCCGATGCTGGAGGCTTTCACCAATGATTTGGGACAGTGGGGTGAAATCGACGTTGACACTCGAGAATATTGGGCCAAGAAAGGTCCAAAAGACTGCCAACACACTGACTCTAAGTTTGAAGAGAGAGCCAGACGATACCCAGGCAAGTCGTTCCAACGTCGATGCATAAAGACCTTCTTCATGGGTACGCATCCACTCAATGGCGAAAAATCCTGTAGACAATGGTTGTGCTACTCGCCTTTGACAGGGAAGGTGTTCTGCTTTGCATGCAAGTTGTTCGGCGGTAGTGCTGTTCAAGCGACCAAGTTAGTTCCTGGCGGTTCTGACAACTGGAGGGCAGGCGAATCCAGACTAAAAATGCATGAAATCATGCATGAAAGCAGCGATGGTCATCGCAAGGCTATGTTGTCCTTTGCAAGCCAACAGAAGGAGGCCGGTCGTATTGACGACCTAGCCGCCAAACAGGTCGAAGAGCGGTGTTACTGGCGCCAGATTCTGAAATGGCTCATCAACATTCTGATATTCCTAGCTGAGCATGGTCTTGCTATAAGGGGCACGGATGAGATCATAGGTTCCGTTCAATAATGGTAACTCCCTTGGCATCACTGAGCTGTTGGCGAAGTATGATACTCTGCTGGCTAGCCATATTAGAAAGTATGCGAACCACGGGAAAGGTCACGATTCCTGTTTGTCATCCACAATTTGCGAGGAAATGGTGAAGCTCATGGGGCAAAAGGTGCAGGACACCATCCTGAAAGAAGTCAAGGAGGCAAAGTATTTCTCTGACTTGATTGACTCAACACCTGACGTATCACGCCTCAATCAGCTAACGATTGTTATCTGGTACGTTCTGCCGTCAGGAGCAGTTGTACGGTTCCTGACATTCATGCCTATGATGATGAGACACACGGCGGAGCAGATGGTTAGTGTACTTCTGAACTTTCTGAAGGAAAAAGGCTTGAATATGGCTAACTGCAGAGGCCAGTCGTATGACAACGCTTCAAACATGTCAGGACAGTACAATGGTGTCCAGGCAATTGTGAAGCGAGAATGTAAATACGCCGCTTTTATTCCATGCTGCAACCATAGCCTAAACTTGGTAGGAGATCAGGTTGTTGAAAGCTGTGGTGGCTGTACCAGGTTTTTCTATTTTGTCAATGGACTATATGTATTCCTAAAACAAAAATGGACCAGCAAAGAAGGCACATTGAATTAATGGAAAATACTTTAATAAAAGTATTAGGTTCTATTGAACAGACTGGTTTCGGCAGTTACTTTACAGAGCCTTCTTCATTGTTTAAATTGAATACAAAAAAAGAACCTATTTATAATAAATTCCTTGAATCATGTGATTCATTACAAATGTTCATTCAGACCAGGCTTAAACAGCCCACCAAGTTTAATAATCCATTTTTTCTCCATTGAATTCAATAAATCATGCCAGCCTAATTTATTGTTTCTGGATCTCAAAATTTTGTCAATAATGATGAAACTGAAACATGCATTGTGATGATTTAAAGAATGTTTGTATAAGGCATTCGTTTCCCTCTTATTCCTAATGTTGCTGAGATGCTCAGATATGCGTAGTTTCAATGGTCTTGAAGTTTGACCCACATAAAATGCAGAACAATTGCACTTGGCCAAGTAAATGACCCAATCAGAGGAACAATTAGCAAAGAATTTTATATTATACACCTCTGGGGTATTTTGGCTTGTAAAACTTTTGGTTTTAAGTAGCTTCGTGCAATATCCACAAGGAAAGCATCCAAGTAAAGGTTCTCCCGATAATGTAGTTTGTATTGTGTGACTGGTTTTGGTATCACAGTGTTTGAAATGATTAAAGAAAGCAGATAAGTTTTTGCCTTTATGAAAAGAAAATGAACATCTATCACCAAGGATTTCCTGAAGTTTGGGTTCACATGTTAATATATTCCAATTATGTTGGACCATATTGATCAGTGTATTGGTGTGACGTCCATAAGTGATGATGAATCTGGGAGGTTCGGATTTGGATTTATTGCTGGACGTATAATGTAATAAATCTTCACGTTTCATACTATCAACAGTATGTTTGGTGTGTACAAGATGAACCATTTTGTATCCACGGTCGTGAAATCTGCGTACAAGATCATCCCTGAAGCGTGTGTATGTGTCTTGATCAGAACAGATGCGTTTGATATGCATGAACTGAGATTTGGGAATGTTTTTGCAAATGTGTGGGGGATGGAAGCTGGAGGCATGGAATAGTGAATTGTTTTCGGGGAATTTACGGTGAATTTCTGTAGACAGCATATGATCTGATGTACGGCAAACCAAAACATCTAAAAAATTATTTTATTTTTATCACAGCTGACAGAAAATTCGATTCCCCATTTATTATCATTCAAATACGTGATATATTCTGAGAGATATTCACTATCGGACCTCCATACCAACCAGCAATCATCTAAGTACCTACGCCAGATGTCCATCTCATCAATATAAATATTGTGAGACCTGTCATAAATGACCTGTTCTTCAAAATACGCCATGAACAGATCTGCATATATGGGTGCGAAAGAAGCACCCATGACTGTCCCCTTCGTTTGCAGATAACATTTTCCCTTACAGAAAAAAACATTCTTAGTCAGTACATGTTCCGTCAAGCACACCAAAAGAGTGTTGAAACCTGGCCTGTATAGTTCTGTCTTATTGAGCCAATATTCCAAAGCTTCCAAACCAGCCCAATGAGGAATGTTTGTGTATAATGATTTAACATCTAAGGTGCAAAGTAACCAGTCTGGCTCAAGTTGTGTGCCTGAAATGATTTGCAAAAATTCAGTAGTGTCCCTGATCCTGGATCGTACACATTGTAAAAGGGGCTGTAAATGTTTGGTTAGAAACAAAGATAATGGCTCGGTTAATGAATTTTTGCCAGAGACCATGGGTCTGCCTGGGGGGGTTATAAGTATATGTATTGTGTTAGGTAATAAGTATATGTATTGTGGGCAAGGATTAGTGATGGTGAGTTGAAACTGTGTATTTTTTGTAATAATCCCCTCTTCAACAGCTGACATCAGGAAAGAATCAATTTGTTTTTTAAAAATAGGTGTGGGCTCCATAGATAATTCAGAATAGCAACGTGCATTAGATGATTGGCTAAATGCTTCATAATCATATTGTGAAATATCCTGAACAACAATTGAACCTCCTTTATCAGCACCAATAATAACCAACTCATGATTGTTGGCTAGATTAGTGATGTTATCCATACATGTTTTGGACACATTGTTATATAAGGGTGGAATGGATCTTGAATGAAAATGAAGTTCTTTTAACATAGCTTGTTGAAACATGGAAACGTGGTGATTCATGGGCGGCATAAACGAAGATCTGTGGTATTTAAATTCATCAGAGCTCTTTGATGGTTGTTGATCCTGAAAAAATAGTTTTAAATTAAGAGTTCTGCAAAATGAAATAATGTCCTGAGCAAAACTTTCTTCTGAAACAAAAAAAACAGGGATGAAAGATAATCCTTTATTCAAGATCTTAATTTCAGAGGAGGAGAGGACATGTGATGAAATGTTAGTGATATTAACATTATTCACTTTGTCACAAACATCTGCAATAGAGTTTCCATATTGTCTACAACTTTTATATTTTCTGCCCCCCCTCCTCCTTCGTGTAAACCCTGCGTGATTGTGGAGTTCCTTCTTTTTAATGCTGGTGAGCCTGTGGCACTCCCTGAATCAGTATCTGGACCAGAAGAGGAATAATCATCAGCTGAAGTGTCAGTGTGTAAAGATGTACCTTTTTTAAGGATGGATTTTGTCCGTTTCCTCTTAGGAGTGGTCCGATTTTGGGCAATGAAACGGACATGTTTAGCTTTGTTTTCAAAATTAAAAGGGTCACCTTTGGTGTAATCATCAAGGACCCTGTGGAACTTTTTCTTCTTCCTTTCTTTTAACTGAGATTCTAATGTAAGTAATTCCTTACTCAAATTTTTTATACTGTCAGTGTAAATAGTCTGGCCCTCAAATTCCTTAGCCTGTTCACTAAGCAAAGTAATAGATGAGATTTCTTGCTCTATGATTCTAAATTGCTTAATTCCTTTAAGCAAATAGGCACGAAAGAGCTTGTAGTGCCAAACATTGTTTCGTAAAGCTCTCATGTGTTTATTTAAATTTGAAAAAATATTTTCACAACTGTCATTGGTTGCTGCAACACCAAAATTATCAATCCGTTCACCAGTTGGACCTAGTCCAAAAACTGAAAGGTCATCTCTATCAGCAGATAGACCTGTGAGCAACTGGTTCAGTTCCACAGTCAATCATAAGAATAGTATTGACAAAGAACACAAGAAAAATACCAGAAATAGATGACTGACCAATCTAAGAAGTAATGTTGGCCAGTTCACACTAGGATCAATAAGCATTATGGTTATGATGATTGTAGAAAATTACAGTATATATAGGAGCACCACAAAAATAATTGGAGCTCATAAAAAGAATCATTTGCCGGTCCTATTATTGACTATTTGCTTAAAGGAATTACCCCACGGGGTCTAAGGATATGCATACAACCTTTGGTAAATTCCCCTGATGAACTCCTACTTAAACAATGGAGTGAGGTTCAACAAGAAACATCTCTCAAATTTGCTGAAATATTGGCTAATTTCCACAATAGAATCATAGAACAAGAAATCTCATCTATTACTTTGCTTAGTGAACAGGCTAAGGAATTTGACGGCCAGACTATTTACACTGACAGTATAAAAAATTTGAGTAAGGAATTACATTAGAATCTCAGTTAAAAGAAAGGAAAAAGAAAAAGTTCCACAGGGACCTTGATTACACCATCAAAGGTGACCCTTTTAATTTTGAAAACAAAGCTAAACATGTCTGTTTCATTGCCCAAAATCGGACCACTCCTAAGAGGAAACGGACAAAATCCATCCTTAAAAAAGGTACATCTTTACACACTGACACTTCAGCTGATGATTATTCCTCTTCTGGTCCAGATACTGATTCAGGGGGTGCCACAGGCTCACCAGCATTAAAAAGAAGGAACTCCACAATCACGCAGGGTTTACACAAAGGAGGAGGGGGGCAGAAAAAACATAAAGGTTGTAGACAATATGGAAACTCTATTGCAGATGTTTGTGACAAAGTGAATAATGTTAATATCACTAACATTTCATCATATGTCCTCTCCTCCTCTGAAATTGAGATCTTGAATAAAGGATTATCTTTCATCCCTGTTTTTTTTTGTTTCAGAAGAAAGTTTTGCTCAGGACATTATTTCATTTTGCAGAACTCTTAATTTAAAACTATTTTTTCAGGATCAACAACCATCAAAGAGCTCTGATGAATTTAAATACCACAGATCTTCTTTTATGCCGCCCATGAATCACCACGTTTCCATGTTTCAACAAGCTATGTTAAAAGAACTTCATTTTCATTCAAGATCCATTCCGCCCTTATATAACAATGTGTCCAAAACATGTATGGATAACATCACTAATCTAGCCAACAATCATGAGTTGGTTATTATTGGTGCTGATAAAGGAGGTTCAATTGTTGTTCAGGATATTTCGCAATATGATCATGAAGCATTTAGCCAATTATCTAATGCACGTTGCTATTCTGAATTATCTATGGATCCCACACCTATTTTTAAAAAACAGATAGATTCTTTCCTGATGTCAGCTGTTGAAGAGGGGATTATTACAAAAAATACACAGTTTCAACTCACCATCACTAATCCTTGCCCACAATACATATACTTTTTACCTAAAATTCATAAGGATCTTCACAACCCCCCCAGGCAGACCCATTGTCTCTGGCAAAAATTCATTAACCGAGCCATTATCTTTGTTTCTAACCAAACATTTACAGCCCTTTTTACTATGTGTACGATCCAGGATCAGGGACACTACTGAATTTTTGCAAATCATTTCAGGCACACAACTTGAGCCAGACTGGTTACTTTGCACCCTAGATGTTAAATCATTATACACAAACATTCCTCATTGGGCTGGTTTGGAAGCTTTGGAATATTGTCTCAATAAGACAGAACTATATAAGCCAGGTTTCAACACTCTTTTGGTGTGCTTGACAGAACATGTACTGACTAAGAATGTTTTTTTTCTATAAGGGAAAATGTTATTTGCAAATGAAGGGAACAGCCATGGGTGCTTCTTTCGTTCATGGTGTATTTTGAAGAACAGGTCATTTATGACAGGTCTCACAATATTTATATTGATGAGATGGACATCTGGCGTAGGTACTTAGATGATTGCTGGTTGGTATGAAGGTCCAATAGTGAATATCTCTCAGAATTTATCACTTATTTGAATGATAATAAATGGGGAATCGAATTTTCTGTCAGCTGTGATAAAAATAAAATAATTTTTTTAGATGTTTTGGTTTGCCGTACATCAGATCATACGCTGTCTACAGAAATTCACCGTAAATTCCCCGAAAACAATTCACTACTCCATGCCTCCAGCTTCCATCCCCCACACATTTGCAAAAACATTCCCAAATCTCAGTTCATGCGTATCAAACACATCTGTTCTGATCAAGACACATACACACACTTCAGGGATGATCTTGTACACAGAATTCACGACCGTGGATACAAAATGGACGTAACACCAATACACTGATCAATATGGTCCAACATAATTGGAATACATTAACATGTGAACCCAAACTTCAGGAAATCCTTGGTGATAGATGTTCATTTTCTTTTCCTAAAGGCAAAAACTTATCTGCTTTCTTTAATCATTTCAAACACTGTGATACCAAAACCAGTCACATCATACAAACTACATTATCAGGAGAACCTTTACTTGGATGCTTTCCTTGCGGACATTGCACATATTGCACAAAGCTACTTAAAACCAAAAGTTTTACAAGCCAAAATACCCCAGAGGTGTATAATATAAAATTCTTTGCTAATTGTACCTCTGATTGGGTCATTTACTTGGCCAAGTGCATTTTATGTGGGTCAAACTTCAAAACCATTGAAACTACGCATATCTGAGCATCTCAGCGACATTAGGAATAAGAGGGAAACGAATGCCTTATACAAACATTTTTTAAATCATCACAATGCATGTTTCAGTTTCATCATTACTGACAAAAGTTTGAGATCCAGAAACAATAAATTAGGCTGGCATGATTTATTGAATTCAATGGAGAAAAAATGGATTATTAAACCTGGTGGGCTCTTTAAGCCTGGTCTCAATGAACATTTGTAATGAATCACATGATTCAAGGAATTTATTATAAATAGGTTCTTTTTTTGTATTCAATTTAAACACTGAAGAAGGCCCTGTAAAGTAACTGCCGAAACCGGTCTGTTGAATAGAACCTAATACTTTTATTAAAGTATTTTCCATTAATTCTATGTGCCTTGTTTGCTGGTCCATTTTTGTTTTGTGTACTTTCCCTTTAGGACCCTGCAGCTGCCGTACTCGCAGAGGCTGCTTCATTTTCGCTATATGATTCCTGACTGACTCAACATATCGCTGGCAGCAACTAAAGAATCGCTGCATGCTGACGCTCAAGGGTTTGCCTGGAGCCCGATGGTGTGAACATGCAGATGCTGTCAAAGCGCTGGTAAAAGGGTGGAAGAGCATTCAGGAAGTCCTGGATGAGCTTGCTGCAGATAAGGAGCAGAAGGAAATCAGGCCGAGGGATTTTCAAGGATGGACGAACTTGAGACAGCAGTTATGGTGACTGCCTGGAACGATATCCTTGGCCATCTCAACAGTACAAGCATTAGCCTCCAAGATCCTACAATCAGCCTGAATACGGCAACTGGCTTGATGGCATCACTGGTCGACACGGCTCAGTTTGCATGGGACAGATTTGACGTGTACAAGCAGATGGCGACCGAAAAGGTTAAACATGGTGAATACAAGGCTGAGCAGCATCGAGGCCGTAAGCAAAAGTGAATGTTTGATGAAGGAGCTGCAAACGAAGCAGACCTCAGCCCAAGGGAAACATTCAAAACTCAAACGTATCTGGCCATGATCGACAGTCTGTTAGCTGACCTGGAAAAGCGAATGAAGGCATATGACAATATTTGTAAAACATTCGGATTTCTCTCGGAGCTAACGTCATTGAGCAGATCGAGGACAAAGCTAAGAATCTCGTTTCCTTGTATCCAGATGACTTGGAAGACACACTGGTGGCTGATACAGTTTACTGCATTTATGCGCACTCAGAAATCGGTGACTGTGAATGAATCAGCAGAGCTTACATGTACAAGCTTTTGTCATCGTTGAATCTTTCTCAAACATTTCCAGACGTCGAGATTGGATTGCACATCTATCTGTGCATGATGGTGTCCAATGCCTCCGGCGAGCGGAGCTTCTCAAAGTTGGGAATAGTCAAAGGAGAGCTACGGTCCTCAATGAGACAGGAAAGGCTAAGCATGCTGGCGCTTATGAGCATTGAGCATGAGCTGCTGTGCAGTCTTGACTTCACTGACATGACTGAAGAATTTGCACTTGCTAAGGCTCAAAAAACAGCAATATAAATAAGCAGCACTAGTGCAGTAGTGAGAGTGACAATATGCCTAGGTAGGCTAGGATAAGTTGATCTGGTTTAGCCTTTTCTGCATTAAGTGCACTTTTCAGACAATTGCTATTGAATGTTGATGTTACATAGCTTGATGTTAATCTCGAGTTGTTACGATAATACGTCGACACATCGTTATTATTCATGTTCAATAAAGGCTGTCTGGTTGCATCGCAAGCAATTAAGGCTTCTTGGTTGGTCTGAGTGCGCATGTACAGTGAGTGTCGAATGCACATGCACCAATGCTGAGAAAAAATAGGCCCTTTTTGCGCTGCAGCATGAGGCCCAATTTGGACTTAATCTGGCTTTGTTTGTGTGTTAAAAACAGAGAACAGGTGGTGGCATTTGTTCCACAGTGGTGGGGATCTCTTCAGGTTTACTTTACCCACAAGAAACAGTGATGAGTGACGCTTGCTTATATCCTACCTTACAGTTTAAAAATATTTATCCTAACACTTGCCATTTTCATCAATATTATTAAAACAGCAAACAGTAGACATGCAGACCATATGACTGTACTTGACAATGAGGTGAACTAGCATGTCTTTCTTCAGCAAGGCTGAATTTAAACTGGTCAAATAGTCCAGCACATAAACAAACTGTTTTCCTGTTCTTTTATTTAATAAATAACCGGTTAGTTTATAAAAGCATCTACACACAAACAGAATCAGAGTATCTACAAAAGGAAAAAAGAAATGAGAGAAAGTACAGTCAAGGAATGCAAGAATTCAAAGTACTCCTACTGGCAAGGTACACGAGATAAGACCACAGAAATGTTAAGACTATGATATAGTCATATGGGGGCACAGAAACAATTTTGGGATAAAGAAGTGGATACAACATCAGCACAGTGGCTCATCACCAATCAAAAGCATGGAAAGTATTTCCAGAGATGCACGCATACACCAGTACTGTAAAGAACATTAGGATACAGTAAAAACATTCCCTGGGATTCAGTAAACTCTGTATAGACTTTGCACGAAGCCTACACAGAGTTAACGTGTGTTCTTTAGAAATGTGCTAGAATAACAAGGTTTTTATTGAGATACATTTTCTGAAGGATTTGAAGTCTGAAACTCAAATGTATATAATTATTTAATGGCATCAGTCCTGATATTAGCACATATGGCAGAAAATCACACATTTTATAAGGAACAGAGCAAAAGATGTAAGGCAAAAATCTGGATATATTTCAAAAATGTGGACAGTTCAGTTAAGAGGTATGATATGTATATGGTCCAAACGCAGTTCAGGATAGTGCATACAGTGCAGAGCGTTGTGAAATCCAATTTCTAGCATTCAGTACTGATGTTGTGTAAATGATCTGCAAGGGTACATGGACTGCCATGCAAAATACACACTCAGGGGAAGTGTGTATATTGAATAGGGACACACAGCTGAATTGTAGGAATGAACCCAGGGAGAGGACAGGTGAAACAGCCTAATGGACAGCAGATGAGGGCATATCAATGGAAGACGGTTGAAGCAGCAACACCAATCACATATTAATATGGTACAGTAGAGACTGCACAGTGAAATGTGTGTTATGTGACTGTCACACAAGGTGACATAACAATGGGGAAGATGTCTTTGTGAGATAAGCATCCTTACATGAACAATGTAAAGGACATCCATCAGGGATGTTATATACAACTGGGTTAGGGTGCATATTGTGAAGCTGTGCAAACTGATTTTCCTGAATACGAGTGTAATCTGAGCAGATGTCTCCAGAAAGTGGGACACAGGTAAAGGCTCATGGACAACATTAAAGGAAGCACACACAACCTTGGACAATACCAGAATAATACCACCAGTAATCCTATGCCTCTGACATAACATATGTGATTTAAAGTGATCTGAGATGATTCTGGCCAAACACACTTGTAGAACTATTATGAAGTTTCCGGAGTCTATGATGGAAATCACACACACTGTCCTGACACTAGCATCTGCTGGAGGTGTTAGGAGGGACACTGCTATATCTGTATGTCACATATGATCAATACAGGCTAGTTGACTGGTGTGCACAGCATATACATATGGCACAATCCACACTCTCACAAATGTTAATCATGCCATCAATGTTGTCAAACAGCTATGTATGTATCGTGTGCCTCACCGGAACAGGTATCATACATATGCATTTGGTGTAACAACTGGATTGGCGTTCCACATCATCAGGCAGTAATGTTTATACCACAACTTATGAATGACCAATAAGATGTGTGACAGCTTACTGTGGCAAAGGTGGTATGCTTCAGTTACACATCACTGGAAGATATGTAGGAAGGCACATGAAGAAGGGTACATTGTACTCAGTTATTATTGTGATGAAGGCTGTGAACTATGAAAATATTATGGCCTGTGATGTAGCTGTCCTTCACATACTCAGTCTTTGTGTTACATACAAGGGAGTGGGCAGCACTGTGGCCACATGCTGGTGGCATACCTCAACCTCTTATAGCAAGAAATCTGGACAAAGCCAAAAGCAAAAGTGGGACAAAGGCCCAAAAATAGGGACAATTTTAAATATTGCTCTTGCAAACGTAGAAAGTTGACAGAATAACAGGTCTTACATTAGCATGAATTTTCTGAGGGACATGAAGTCTGAAACTCAAATGTCTGTCATTATTTTCTAACTTCAATCTGTAATGATTTACCACTATTTGCAACAAAACCACAAGTATATGAAAAAAAGGACCAAAAATATGAGGCCAAAAATCTGGACATTCTGGAAAAATTTGTACAGTTGAGAGGTATGGCTGGTGGACGTTCCCCACCCATCTACCCAAGGGCATAGGTCACATATCAATTGGTCTGCTTATAAGGTGTGATGTCTACATTACACTTGGGTTGTGTGTTTGTTTTTCTGATGTAACAAATCCACTCATCTTTTTGTTTCATCGCAGGTGTTGTCATCGCTGTGGCAGCAATCTTTGGTGTGTGCTGATACTGTCTGTACTATACTAACATCACTGTTGGAGTCAATGATTTCCCACAGTCTATAGTCCTTAAGACAGCTGTTTTGACACAGGATGTATATTTCAGTCTATGGCAGTTAAGGCCCTAGCAGACAGCCCTGACATACGGACCTGATCACTGGTCCTGAGATATAGGTCACTTTACACATTTCAACATATTTAGATGCAACGTATGTGATACAGTGGTCTCCCCACTTGGTGATACAGGTGTTTATGGCTGCATCTGAAAGTGTCGAGTGAATACCTCAGTGCGGATTTGTGTCAAATGCCTTGGGCTTGTCAAGTTCAAAAGGATGAGATTGTTGTTGTTGTTGTGCATGCCCTTGATGACCTCTTTGAGGACATCTAACAGATGCAATGTAGTATTAACAACTCACACAACTCTGTTGCACAGAGCTGGGTTATTACTAGTGTCCATTTAAATAAAGACCATGAGGACATATTGGTCTACCTCACAGATGAGGGGAGTCAGCATGTGTGTATACATGCATGCATCGGGTGCTCCCCCAACTCACATTTTTGCATGTTGATGTACACCCTCCTACAAGAACATAGTCTGTGTGGAGGGTGTGTTGAAGTGTGAATTCAACTGTGTCAGGAAGGTTTATGTGCTAAGTCATGCGATATGCGATCTGTGATGTTGTCACAGTCCATAGATTCTATGTGATAGGCCTGGATGACAGTAAGACAGTGCATACTGCTTATACTGATCTGGCCTAGGGTTTGGACACAATCCCCCACACAGGTATCATTGAAAACACTCTCCTAGCTGGGAATTAACCCTTATGTCACTAGATGGGTAAACAATTGGCTCACTGACAGAACACATACTGTGAAATTTGATGAATCAACCTGTACCAGTAGAGCTTTCACCATTGGCATACCACATGGATCTGTGTTTGGCCCTTTACTATTTAGAATCTATTTCTCAAATGTTCAGGCTAAAGTATATAGCCTTTGGCTTACCCCATTTGCTGATTCTTGCATACTGGGTGCAATCATTAAGTCCACCTATGATGACAGCATACTACAGGAGGGGCTAACACAGACAAATGACTGGTGAAAAGCCACACAGTCTATAAATGAATGCAAAAATGTGTCTTTATAATGTCCTTCTGAAAAGTGGAATTCCCTGCTAATTACAGCATTGACAACAGTCCCACTAGCCTGAAATTCAGTAATGCAAGCACAGGGAACACAAGTAGATAGCATTCTGCGTTTCAATCACCAAGTGTTCACACTCATATTTAAAGCCTATGTTGTGTACATCATAAGTCATGCCATTGTACTCAGATCTTACGATTATTTTACAGCACTGTACTCGAACCTCATCAGAGCACTAATAGGGGATATTGTTCTTTTTTGCATGCACCTCACCAGATACATGCAGTAGTTGGCGAGGCCACAGGGGTTTCTCACCAAGAAAAAGAGGGCCTACAAACCATGCCATGATATATGAGGATAGACTGAAAGCCATGTGACTGTAATCTGTACCGTATAGGATAAGATGACTTCTGCCTGGCCTCCAGACCAGTCTCTGATGCTGCCCTGGTGGGAATAGTCCACATCCACAAATCAGATATAGCTGATGACATTAGCAGTGTCTCTTGAGGAGAATATGGTAATAACAGTGTCCCACATGCTGGTGTAAAAGGCTCTATGTCAAGCAAGAGCACAAATGCTCCCACTCACACAGACCCACAGACACACAGATACACACACACACACACACACACACACACACACACACACACACACACACACAGTTGACTACAGTGAGAATATAACTCCTGTCTATCTAAGAATAACGACTACAGAACTGAGTACTTTATGCAAGTGCCATGGCACAAGTCCGACTTTTACATGCTGCAGGACAACCATAGTGGATGACATCAGCAGGGCATGTTGAATAGAAGATGTTGGGAAGCCTGCATGAAATGGATGTGTAGGTATGCTCAAGTGTCAAAATACTGTCAATTCATGGGATTGGAGTGGTAACTGTAGGATACACAATTATGCTCTTCTGCCTAGACAGGCACACAGACCCCCCCCCACACACACACACACACACATAGAGGTTCATAGCAGGTTACTAGGATAATGGCCCTAGGGCGGTTACAAGCCTAGTTGTGTGAAAACACAAGCAGTCTTATTGAGCATAGTTAGACGGTCGTTGTTAGCAAAGCAATTTTGTGATTAGCACCGACTGCCCCTATCCATGAGGGACATGGGTAATACCCCAGGGATGAATTTATAATCACCCTTCCAGTTTTCAAGTTTGCACTTGAATAGGTTCATTGAGGAGCACTGCTTCACATGCAGTGAGAGCCTACTACAGAGGAGTGGCAATCGCTTGGAGTATAGCTATCTTTCCAGCATGTTCTGTTTATGTCACAGTCTAGGTTGAGATTCCTGTAACAAGTTATTCTTGTCCCATCTGATTTATGAATGTCCAGCATTTCCAGTAGGGCAAGGTCTGAGACTGCTCTGTAAGCCAGGCATAGGTCACCTCTCAGCAGACTGTATGATACTGAGTACAGTGACAGGTCTTTCAGTCTTTCCATGTATGCCATGTTTTGGAGGTCCTGGATTCTCCTGTCACAAGCCGCTGTGTTTTCTCCAGTTGCTGCAGGTGTCTGGTGAGGTTCAGTACAGGGGAGTTATGACCACCCTGGTCTAAGATGTGATGTTCTTATTTAGGAGGTATGCAATGTATAATGTGTTTCTCACCACTATTGACACATAGTGATTGAAGTTTAGATTACTATCAATATGTGTTCCCAAATCTCACAACACTGAGTTTGAGTTTAGAGGAGTGCTATGTATATCTTAATTAGCAGGGGTATTTCTTTGCCAAAGGGGAAAATGAGGCATTTTTTTTCCTTTAAGGTGTGGTCTATGAGTTTGGCAGCAATCATTTGTCTGTGTCAGCCCTTCCTGTAATATGTTAAGATTGTGGAGGACTCTACATGATTGTGCCAGTTGACAGTCATCTGTAAACTTGGTAAGCCACAGGCCATCTACCTTTGCCTGGACTTCAGAAAAATAGTTTCCAAACAGCTGAATGCCCAGCACAGATCCTTATGGTATACTATTGGTAAGTGGTCTAGTGGTAGAGATGCATTTCCCAACTTTGGCAGTGTGCGTTCTATCGGTCAGCCAGTTGGCTATCCATCTAGTAATTATGACTTAATCCCCAGATGGGAGATTTTCTCTATGATACCTGAATGGGGGATTGTGTCAAAGGCCTTGGATAAATCAACACAGGCAGTATGTCCTGTTATCCCTCATGCAGTGCTTTGGGGACATTATTAAAGAAGTCCACTAGGTTTAATAAGCAAGATTTACCACTTTGACAAAGCCAAAGTGGGTCGGGTCAAGTGTGTTGAAGGTCATCTATGTCCCTGTGGATAAGGTCAATGATGATTCTTTCCACAGCCTTGCAGATAAGCCTGATTAGGCTTATGGATCAAAAGTTCTAGTTCTGCATGTTAACAGATTGATGTGCAGTGCATATCACACAACCTTTGATTTTAATTTATGCAATGTAGTTGATGTATGTGTGAAACAAGTACTGAGACACCAGAGTTGCAGTGCATGGGGGGAGCCAACACATGGCTGCATTGTAAACATGTGACATTTTATCAGATAGGGGCGTCACTTTGTTATGTTTCCACATGTACTTTCCCGGCATAAAGAGTAAATGGACAGTAAACAGCAATAATAATTGTTAAAATTTGGTTTTCCATAGCACAGCGAGTAGCGGGTTTGCATGTCCATTGGCATAGGCAAAGTGTTCACACATGCCAGATGCACATTTCCATTTCTTTCACTGTGCATAGTTAAGCAGTGCACAAAACTGAGCTGCACTGCAAAAAGTCTCAGAGTTAGTACTGAGTCTATGAAACACACTTGCTCCCTAGCTGATTCTGTGGCAGCAGGTATAAATGTATTTTCACATTTCTCTTTGAGCCCAGATGATACTGGGCTCGAATCCAGGTATATCTAATACTTTTAAATAAGCAGTGATAATTCTTTACAGTACATTCAGTATATGTTACTCTGTGCTGACAGAGTAGTGGGGTTAAGCAACAATGAGAGGAGGTGTGTGCTGCCAAACTCTGCATAAACATAGGGCCAAAAAGTGAAGGGATCCATTGTTTTTTCTGTTACTTATGTGTTTTGTGTGTGATCCTATTTTTGACGAGATTATAGGTGTTAAAATGGGGTAGATAGGAAAGTGGTGAAATGGGGGGCAAATCAGGGGGAAGAACAAAGAGAAAACAATACAGGAATATGCATGACGGAGGCAGAAAAAGAAGAAAATAACACTTCTCTATTTTTCAGTTTATTGCTATAAACTGCACTGTCACATTAGTAAAACTAGGTTGCACACCCTGCACTAGAATCCAGGACCATCTGCACTCCAGCCCTACAGTTACACCTGCAGCCACAGAAGTAGTTACATGACATTTCATAATTTCCTAATCATTCTTAAGTTGTCTGTGGTAACAGCTGTGCAATGCCACTTTGTGTGTTTACACAGTGCCCAACATAATTAACTGAATGTATCCAGTTTCAATTATTGGCTGTCTGAGTCCTGTCTAGAGGTGTTCAATGGCTGCAGCTGTTGGTGAACCTTGCTAACTGCCTCACAAAGCCACTAAGCCATACTGTGTGATAAAAAGCAAAAACTGCAACAATGTATTGTTTTTGACCTTTGCCCTTTTACAGATGCCCTGTTTGCAGGTGTTCTGTCTGTTTCCTGGGTAGCACCAACAAAAATGAACCAGCACTCAGGAAACAGGCTGTTTAAATATTTAATGTGGCATCCATAAAGATATCAGCATCAGCAAACCGGTTTCGGCTAAAATAACATAGCCTTCTTCAGTGCAAGACAGCAAACACATGGTGCATTCTGGTATCCATTTATATAGAAAATCCTTAAAGTGACAAGCACAAAAATCACTTATATAAGCTTATAGCATGTAAGTAGTATTTTTCATGCCAACCTACTTTATTGGCCCTGTGCAACTCTATTTTATCAATAATAACAAATCTTAAATGTTCACTGATACGATATTTGAGTGGTCTAGATTTTTGTCCCACATAAAATGCAGAACAGGAGCAAGTGGCCAAATATATCATCCAATCCGTGTTACAATTCCCAAAAATGTTGATGTAATATATTTTGGGAGTACCACTCAAATATCGTATCAGTGAACATTTAAGTGCTATCAGAAATCACAAACTGTCTAATGCACTATTTAAACATACTGGAACACATAAAACGGCTCAATTCAGATTTGTTATTATTGATAAAATAGAGTTGCACAGGGCCAATAAAGCAGGTTGGCATGAAAAATTGAATAATATGGAATTTTCCTGGATAACTAGGCTAGGGGCTTTATTTAAACCCGGGCTTAATGAAATGTCTTGAAATTCATGCTGATAAGCTATTAGTTGTTCATCCCAATATATATATATATATATATATATATATATATTTTGTTTAAAAGTATTATTTCAAATGTTTATTTTAGAAACATAAGTTTTTGTATATAATTATATTTGAATAATAGGGATATGGACAAGTATTACATATTATAAGCTTACATACTATAAGCTTATATAAGTGATTTTTGTGCTTGTCACTTTAAGGATTTTCTATATAAATGGATACCAGAATGTACCATGTGTTTGCTGTCTTGCACTGAAGAAGGCTATGTTATTTTATCCGAAACCGGTTTGCTGATGCTGATATCTTTATGGATGCCACATTAAATATTTAAACAGCCCGTCTCCTGAGTGCTGGTTAATTTTTGTTGGTGCTTTATACATTTTGGAACCCTGCACTCGTCCTACGTGCGTGTATTGGTCTCTTCCTGTTTCCTAGGTAGACCACTAGTCCGAGTTTGCGCACTGCAACAATGTATTGTTTTTGACCTTTGCCCTTTTACAGATGCCCTGTTTGCAGGTGTTCTGTCTGTTTCCTGGGTAGACCACTAGTCCGAGTTTGCGCACTGCTGCACTTCTCACAAACGATAAGCACAACCAAAACTGACAGTCATTTTTCTCCATTTCCCTTGTCTGCACTAACCCACTCACCACACAAACACTGCCCCCCCCCCCAAAAGGGAAAAATTACTTGAAATGAATAAAAGCAATCTATGACAAACAGACAAAATGTTAGTACAAATCAAATATTTCTACATAGGTCAGGATTTCACTCCAATGAATGTTCAGAACACAGTAAGGGTGCCTTATCCCTCTTTGCAACACAAACACCTTTGCAGCAAGGAAATGAAATAATTCTGCATACAACCGACTGCATCATCATCATCTACAGTACTATCTCTCCAAATGGAGAGATGAAGGGGTCCAAATGGAGAGATGAAAAATCAGCAAGCAAAGGAGAGTAGTAGTGCTGAAATTGAATTCATCCTCAAGTCTTGGTGAGTGCCTTCACGAAGTGGACCCTGTTTTTCATAAAATCTTACCAAGGAGACACTGATACATAGACTATATTTATATAGCATATATCATGGACAGCAAAGTAGGTCAAAAACTAAAAAAGATAGTTGGGTGCACAAGACCCATGATAAAAAAGTGCCCAACCCTGGTAGGCGCACTGGTGCCAGGACTGGAAAAAATGACTGTGTAGAATCCTCAAAATGAAGAAACATTCCCACAATAGGGCCAGGCCAGGCCCAGAAGGAAGATGACCCCCCATGCTGTAGAAGGAAGTAGCAGTCCACAAAAATCACAAAAAATGGATGGGCCAAAGAAGGGCCATAAAGACGGCAGAGTGGAATATTAAGAATAAGAAAGAAATTATGTATTGTTACTATTATGCAAAGAGCCCAGAATTTCCAGACACAAGATATACAAAAAGATTAAGAGATACATTAGAGGAAAGAAAAATAGTTCCACAGGAAAAACTATCCGGAGCTTCAAATGAAAATTTGTATTCATTAATACAACAGATTTTCGAAAAACAGTATATAGAACAAGAAACTTTGATCTGTTTGGAAAATGAAGCATCTGAGGAAGTGTTAAAGTGTAAAGTGTAAACAACAAATTCAAGATATTTTTGAAAAGTGTAAAAAAGAAATATGGACATGGGAAAGAGAGAGAGAGAGAGATTTGATAGGGTGCAATATTTATGCACAGGAGAAAGCCAAATTAATCAATATAAAGAAGGCAGCTCCAAAGATATTTGAAGAGAAATACAGGCAAAAGCATCCAAATATGGAAAATTTCACAATAAAAAAAATAATATCACAAAGATGGAATGTAGAAAAGATTAGTAAAGCAGAAGTTAAAAAAATAGAAGTTGAAGTTATGGAGTGCCTGCGAAGTGAAGGAATTGATGTAGAAGGTCTAACACAGATTATGTCACAACATGAGGGAGCGAGTCCCCAAAGTAAGGAGAATCAGGAAAAAAAATATGGACATGGGAAAGAAAAAGATTTAATATGGTGTAATATTTATGCAAAGGAGAAAGCAAAATTAACCAGTACAAAAAGAACAGCATCAAAGATATTTTAAGAGAAATACAGGCAAACTTTACAATATAAAAAAATAACAAGACAAAGAAGAAAAGTAGAAAATGAGATTAATAATGGAGAAGTTAAAGAAACAGAAGGATTCAGGGTAGAACATCTAATGCAGAAAGCACCACAACAGGATAGAGCAATGGATATCCAAATTAAGGGGAAACCAGTGGAGCAGGAAGCAATTGCTCATGTTCCATATCAATATATTTTGAAGCCTTTCATAGGAAACCAGTATAAACATTCACTTGAAGCTAGACAGCAAGGGAAGGATCAGGAAACTGTGAAAACTCTGATGCAGTCAATGTTGAGAAGTGATAGGCCAGTGAGTCCCCATATGACAGAGCAATGGATGGCACGGGATGAAATTAAAAGAGCAGGTGCCACAGGAAGATGTTATAGAACTTTCTGTAGAATGTCCACAGGAAACAGAAAACAAGGGATGTGCCCTCAGTTTGGAAGAAAATGAGCTAAGAGAAGAGTTGCTTGATTTAATAGACATAGATAGATATATCTATGTCTCTGTTTCTGTGATTTAAAAAGCTTGTTTCAGCTACATAGTGTACTTATTTTACTGCCTGCACTTTAACAAAGTCATTTTTGTGTTTAAATTACCTGTTTAACTGTTGTAGACTACACACTCAAGTGTGATAGCCATTTCTGTGCATTTAAAGTGTTTTTTGATTATATCTGCTTTATTTTCTGAAACAAAACAAAAAATACCCCCAAAAAATGTTTTCCCACCTTTCTAAGCTAGTATAGTCCAGTTTTCTGGTTAGTGCTGAATTCAGGGCTGTAGTTTATTGGCCATTTTGGGCTAATTTCTCTCGCTTTCATTTCCCTGCTATAAAACCCACATTTGCGAAGTTTTTGCGCTTGTATACAGCTCAGCAAGCTCCTGCCTGGTGCCCTGCAGAGTTCTACAGCAGCAGAGAGACAAAAGAGAGACTTTGGCATGATTTAAGTATAATTTTTCTGCATTTTCTTGCTGCCTTTAGCTAATTTCACCTAAAACACCAATTTTTTAGAGTTTCTGTGATTTAAAAACCTTGTTTCAGCTACAGATTGTACTTATTTTGCTGCCTGCACTTTAACAAAATCATTTTTGTGTTTAAATTACCTGTTTAACTGCTGTAGTCTACACACTTAAGTGTGATAGCCATTTCTGTGCATTTAAAGTGTTTTTTTTATTGTATCTGCTTTATTTTCTGAAAAAAAAAAAAATACTTGTTTTCCCACCTTTCTAAGCTAGTATAGTCCAGTTTTCAGGTTAGTGCTGAATTCAGGGCTGTGTTACAAGTTTCTGTGTTTGCCCATACCTTACTTGGATAGAAGGAAGTTTCTCTGTTCACCTGTGAAAGAGGGGAGCTTTGAGCAGCCTATTTGTCCTTGGAGGAGTGGATTCTGCCCAGACATTAGTAGCTTATTGGCCATTTAGGGCTAATTTCTATGTCTTTCATTTCCCTGCTATAAAACCCGCATTTGCGCAGTTTTGCACGCCGGGCAGCGCCAGTTAGCTAGGGTATAACTATTCCCGGCTCCACAAAGTCTACTCCTCAGTTTTTCCCTTGGAACTAGACAAACTTTAAACTTAAGCACTCAAACCATTCACTTCCAAGCCTGGCACTTGCTCAAAACTCATAGCAAGCACTAATAAACCTTAGCACTAGACCCCCCCCATACAGTAGAGAAAGACAAGGCTCTCCATTCAACCTTACCAGAAAATCAGTAAAACAGTTCACTGTACCTATCCAGGCATGTCCAAAGGGCAGTTTCAGGTGTACTCTCCAGTCCAACTGGTGAATCTGGGCATTTTGAGGCAGTGTTACAACTGCCTCATGTACACAGACAACCCTCTCCTCCTACCACCAAACACTAATACATGCGAGAGATGCAATTATACAGCCAAACTGGAGGGTAAGCTCTCTCATCCCAAGACTGGACCAAACAGTCAAGAGGAGAAGGGAACTACTTGCATCACAACACCAGTCTCACACAGACCTATGAAACCAGCACAGGCAAAAAACACATATAAATACACGAAAACATACGTGGAAGCTCTAAATAAAAATCTGTAAAAGCAACAGAGACCTCCAAATCAGACACCCAAGCAACCTCCACCCCCCAACACAAACCATGAAACACATACTTCACAAAACCAGTGTGCCATGCAATCACAGCCCTTAAGGCAAAATAACATACCCAGCACACTAGTAATAGGTGACTCTATAGTCAGGCACACTGACGTCCCACTCACTAGGCTGAACAAGGAGAAAGTTACTGTTAGCTGCTTGTCGGGTGCCAGGATCCACCGCATAACACAAGCACTCAGGTCACTCCAGAACAAGTACAAATATCACTCTGTCATTGTCCATGTTGGTGTGAATGACCTGAGCCGTACCTCCCTGGACTACATGAAAAGAGACATGGAGGAGCTCTCTGATCACGTAGCCCAGGCCGGTATGACCCTGACTCTGAGTAGCATCCTGCCCTCACCAAGAATGATATGGTATAGAGAAAAAATAATCAATTTCAACAACTGGCTAAGCTTCTGGTGTCATTCAAAGGGGATCCAGTGTCTCTCCACCTGGGATGACATGCTCGACAAGCCACGCTGCTTCACTAGAGATGGCTTGCACCTGTCACCCTTTGGCTTTCGAATAATGGCCAATGCTCTTGCCACCCCCATAGTGCCTTTTTTAGGCAAGGCTCAAAAGACAAACCCACTGCCGTAAATAGCACAAATAACAAAAAACTGAGGGTAATGCTGCTCAATGCCAGAAGTCTAAACCTCAAAATGCACGCACTCGAGGCAGTCCTCAGTATGGAGAAAATCAATATATTTGCAGTAACAGAAACCTGGTTTAAGGCTCCAGGGAGCACCCCAGCACTACCAGGCTACGACTCATACCATACATTTCGACCACAAAACCCGGACCGAAATACAAAAGGTGGTGGCGTATCCATATTCATCAAGGATACCCACACCTCCAGGTTAGTGGCACAGCACGATGCTTCAGAGATCATCCACATGCAACTAACAATGGGCAAAACTGCAATCCAAATTGTAGCTTGCTACAGATCACCCACCATGTCCCAGGACCCCCATTCCGCATTTCTAGAAATGCTGGGAAACATAAAAGTCCTACCAAACACCCTGACATTGGGTGATTTCAATTACCCAAACATTAACTGGGAGAACTACTCAAGTACTAACTCCCTTGCCCAACATTTCCTAGAATTTATAAACTCAAATGCCCTGGATCAACTGGTCAACACCCCACCAGAGGTGACAACATACTGAACCTGGTCATCACCAACATGGGCGACCGGTGTACCACAGCGGAGGTCAACCCCTCGCTGGTTAGATCTGACCATAAACTAATCACTCTGGATATCCACACTCTGCCCCCACCCCCGGTCAAAGACACCACCATGAAAAACTTTTCAAAAGCAAACTTCACATTACTTAAGACCGAGGTGGAAAGTTTCAAAGCCCTCATGCTAAAGGATAACGCTGCTCAAGCTGCAAAATCCTTTACTAATGCACTCTATGGGCACCTACAAGAATGCATGGATCATGCTATCCCAAGCAAAACCAAGACTCACTCCTCCAAGAAAAGGAAACCAGTCTGGTGGACCCTTGCCATAAACAAGATATAGAATAGGAGGAGGAAACTAGTACAGAAAAGAGTAAAATCCCAAGAAGATAAGACATCCCTAATCAGTATCCGCAAGAAACTACGATCCCTCATAAAATCATCCAAGGCTAGCTTTGAAAGAAAAATTGTCAAGGACTCTAAAGATAACCACAAGGCATTCTTTAGCTATGTCAAGAATCTAAGTGGCAATTCCCAGCTCTGCTTGGAGTTAGAGCAGAATGGCACAAAATACACTGAACCGACCAATATCACCAACATCCTGGCAGACAAGTTCAGCGCAAACTTCACCCCCCTCTCCCCCCCAAAAACGGCCCATAACCATACCAGCAGAATGTAGTGCCCCTGAAATCACAGACATTCAGGTTAAAACAGCCTCTCTAAAGCCAAAACACAGTATTAATGGGACCGGACGATGTCCCATGCTGCGTCCTACATGAGCTCAAAGAACTAACCCCTCACCTAAACACACTGTTCAAAACTCAGCCTCTCCACAGGCTACGTGCCCATAGAGTGGTGCACAGCAACTGTTATTCTGCTCCACAAAGGTGGAGCCAAAACAGACCCTGGGAACTATCACCCTATAAGCCTGACTAGCTTGGTCTGCAAGGCTATGGAGCACATCATCATGGATCTCATTAACAGAGACATTGGGAACCTCCAAACACTGGACCCTACCCTACCCAGTTCTTCTTTGTTAAGGGCAGATCATGCCTCCTAAACCTGGTGGACTGCTTTGAGACAGTTACCAAGGATATAGACAAGGGAAAGGTGGTCCACACAGCCTACCTAGACCTTGCAAAGGCCTTCGACACCATTTCCCATTCTGGTATTATAGACAAGCTCACCAGCCTGAAGATAAACCCCTACATTACGAGATGGGTTGCCAACTGGCTCACAGACAGAACCCACATGGTAAGAGTTGTGGGAGCTAGGTCTTACTCTAAACCAGTTACAAGTGGCATTCCCCTGGGCTCAGTCCTCGGACCCCTCCTGTTTGGCATATACTTCTCAGAGGTACATGCACGCACAGGAGGTCTATGGCAAAATTAAGTTCGCAGACGACTGCAAACTAGGGGCTATAATTGACTCTCCGGCTGACACAGACATCCTCCAAAAGGGTATCACTGAGATAGATACCTGGTGTCAAAACCATGGCTTCAAGCTAAATGCCAAAAAGTGCATAGTCATCCCCTTTGGAAAAAAACAAAGTACCCACAAACTACCACATAGGTGGTAGCTCCCTAAATACGGAAGACGTAATAAGGGATCTGAGGACCCAAGTAGATAGTAATCTCTCCTTTGATAATCACATTGCCAAAGTGGTTAGAAAATCCTTCTATGTGGCCCACCTAATCACAAAAGGGTTTGCATCCAGATCAAAAGAGGTCATTGTGCCCCTCTACGCATCACTCATCAGACCCATCATAGAGTACAACGCCCCATTTGGGATGTACCTTACAAGACACCTGCAACAGCTGGAAAGACCACAAAAGTACCGCACCAAGAGGATCACTGGCCTCAAGCAGATGCCCTATGCAGCTCGACTGAAGAAACTCCAGCTGTACCCAGTTGCATACCGCCTACTCAGAGGTGATCTATGCCTGACATACAAGGCCATGTCCAACCCAGATTTGCTGGACATGCTCCACCTAAAGAAAACCATATCCCCTCGAGCCCCATGCTCTAGGGATTTAAACCTCACCACAACAATAAATAGGATGAGTTGGAGGGATAGATTCCTGTCCCAGAGACTTCCCATGCTCTGGAACAAGATTCCAATCTACGTTAGGCAGAGCTCCTCGCTAACACTATTCAAGAAAAACCTTGATGAGTGGATGGGAAACAGAAAGTTTACCCCGGGGATCACTTCAATGGCTCTGCTGAATAGAGGCACAGGGAACTAATCAAAGGGGGCAACAAAAGTCAACACAATTCCAGCTAGGCTTATAAATGCTTTCGGGCAGATAGCTTAGTACCTACCTATGAACCTATATTAAAGATCAATGAAAGAAATAGACTGCAGAAGGTCAATAAAACCCCAAAAGTCAGAAGTCTGATATAACAAATGAGCACAGTAATTAGGACTGTCCATAGAAATCCATGTGATATAACAGAAGTAAACAGGATATATTACTGTGCAGCTAAATTAATAACGGATAAAGTCCTACCACAATAACACAGGGTAGTGAGGGAAAAGAAGGGGCGGAATCGAATGCCATCATGGAAGTATCAAATAGAGAAAACTATAAAGCAATTAAGACAAGAAGTGTCACTGTTAGAAGACTACAGAAGAGGGAATAGATCAACAAAAATACTAATAAAGATAGACGTGATAAAAGCAATGTACCGTATTACAACAGACCAAGATCTATCATGCACCATCGCACATAAATGAAAATTTCAGCACAAGTGGAAAAACTTAGAAGATACACACAGAAACATAAAGGAAAAGTACAAAATAAGCAATTTATTGTTGACCCAAAGAAGTTTTATAGAGAATTGAGAAACAAGGTTAAAGGAATTGAAAGACTGTCAAAAAAAAAGAAAAAATAGATACATTTTGGAGAAGTATCTATGAAGATCCTGTGGAACATAAAGATGCTAAATAGATAAAAGAAGTAAAAGAAAGAATAAGAAGTTTAAAATTACAGGACATGAAATGGGATGAAGTAACAGCCAGAGAGATTGAAACAAAGTTAAGAAAAGCCTCTAATTGGAAAACCCTAGGCCCAGATGCAGTACCTAGCTTCTGGTTAAAAGTGTTAACATCCTTACATGAAGATTTAGCCATGATTAAGAACTATTTATATGGGCACCCCAAACAGACACCAACCTGGCTAACAACAGGAAAAACAATGTTCCTACTTAAGAGTGAACCTGCAAGTTACCCTAAAAATTATAAACCAATAACTTGCCTTCTGACGACGTATAAACTATACATGGGAACTGATGCTGACAGAGTTTATAGTCATTACGGCGGCAGAGCAATAGGGCAATAGAAGAAATACATATAGAAAAAAGGATCATTTGTTGTTAAAGTCACATAGTGGAGAACTGTAAAAAGGGGAAGAAACTAAGTATGGCATGGATTGACTACAAAAAGCATTTGATGGTATCCCACATTCATGGATAAAAGAATGCTTAAAAATATATAAGATGCACCCTACACCGATCGAGTACATTACAGTGACCATGAAACAGTGGCAGACCACTTTGCAATTAAGACATGATAAAGGAAATATTATTATCCCAGGGATAAAAATTAAAAGGGGGAAATTTCAGGTTGACTCTCTGTCAGCGCTGCTATTCTGCCTTTGCCCTTAACCCATTAAGCTGTCTACTTAACAACTTAGGTCATGGCTATAATTTGGCTCCTAGAAAAAAACGTGTAAAGACTTCTCATCTTCTCTTTGTCAATGATTTAAAACTGTATAGCTCATCAGATGAGGAACTGAAAGCACAACTGCAGGTTGTCAAAAGTTTTTCAGATGATATAAGAATATACTTTGGTCTTGATAAATGTGCTAAAGCAACCTTTAAAGCAGGAAAACTGCAGCAACAGGAAAACATCAGTTTGGGACACGGATGCGATATAAAAGAACTTGAGCAAGAGGGAGTGTATAAATATCTGGGAAATGATGAAGGATCAACAATAAAACATGAACAAATGAAAATAAAACTTAATAAGGAACACTTTAGAAGACTAAAATTAATCCTGAAAACAGCACTGACATCTAGGAATAAAATCCAAGCTATAAACCAATTTGCTCTTCCTGTCCTAACTTATAGTTTTGGAGTGACTGACTGGCCCCAAAACGTGTTGGATAGATCAGATAGGAAAACAAGAAGAATGCTTCATGCTTACCAAATAAGTTATACAAATCAGTGTATACCAAGATTATATATTATATATATTATATATATATAGAGTCCCTGGCTAATTGCTAACTACATAGGTACAATCTGGAATGAACTGCCAGTCAACATTACCTCCATAACATCCCCACCTTTACTCAAAACTAACCTAAAACACTTCTGTACCAAATCACTCTGCCCATGTTCCACTATCAGTTGACAGAAAACATCTCACTCTCAACTGTCTCCTTTACAAATCTTCCTGACTAATTAAACTCTCAGAAACTATAACATCATAACTTAGCCAACCTTCTAATACCCTACTTTATTCATCACTGCCTAAATCCTGCTAACACACACTTTGAGTTTACATATACTGATACCTCTTCACTCTTTTACTATCTATATCTTCTCATTCCGTCATAAAATTCCTCTAGTGTACTATTAGATTATATAACACTTGCGAAAATAACACACTATATCTCAACCTTTACTGATGTATATAACTCACAGTTAAGTTATGCGATGCAGCTACTGGCAATTGATCCTTGATATGTCTTGCCTACGTATTTGGATGTTATTCATATTTGTATGTATATGCACTAACTTTTTCTCCCCAGGCCTCCGCTGAAAAAGGACCTGTGTCCAGTCGGACTTTCCTGGTAAATAAATGTAAAATAAAAATAAATAAATAATAAATATATCCCCCATTCTGAAGCTGGGATGGGCCTCCTTGAAACTGATTACATGTATAGATCTGTAATTGTGGGACTTCACAAATATCTGCTGACCTCACAAGACCCAAACATACTGAAAGTTTTGAAACATGAGGAGAATAATTCTAAGATGACTTCTCTGCTTAATCTAGCAGAAGCATATCGGCATCAAGCAGGAGTGGAATATGGCAAAAAAACAAAAGAAAGAATATAAGGTGAAGGACCAGATGAGAAGGCAAGAAATGTGAAAAATGCATAAATATAGTTCCACATTCAGAAAATTTCTGGAAGAACCTCACGTTGATCAGGAATAATTAAGGAGAGGTGAATTCAAACCAGGAGATGAAAGATTAATATTGGCGGCCCAAGACAGTGGGCTAAGTACATGTTGGTTTACAAACTCCATTATACATGTGGGAGAAACAGACTATTAAAACCGAATTGAAGACAGTCACACACCTCATTGCTGGTTGTGACATACTAATGGCAGAAGGACTGTATAGTGAAAGCATAATAACGTGACAAATACAGTAAAAAAGTAAACAAACAAACCAACGTGTTCTTGCACAAGACATGGTCACTTTAATAGTGCTTTTGCCTTTTACAATACAGGCATTATCAGAGTCCAGTGATCAGTGATATAAAAGTGACCATTTCTTGTGCAAGAACACTATGGTTTGTTTGTTTACTTTTTTGCTGCATTTACCACACTGCTTCTGCATTTTTGGCTATAGTTCATTTCATAATAATGTGGAGAGACTGTTGCACTGGGGATTGTGCAAACATTATGGTACTGAAGTGGCTGAAAAAACTGGATGCATAAGCACAAAGCATCATAGAAAATGATGAATTTATATCATATGGAATCACCCATTGCCAACAATTCAAAAGACAGATGCTAGAAAATGGAACATAGTTGTCCAAGAAAAGAAGACAAAAGTAACATTGATCACTGAAATCACTGCACCCAGTGACTACAGTGTCTTGCGTAGAGAGAGACACAAAGTCATAAAATATCAGGATTTGCAGGCAGAAACGAGAGCAATGTGGAAAAAAGATACCCCGGCAGTCCCAATAGTAGTAGGAGCAACGGGGTCATATAAAAAAGAATCTACAATTGTATTTAGATATGTTATCAATACATGCAACTCGGTAAGAACTGCAGGAGTCATTATTAGGCACATTGCAGGTGGTGTGAATAGTACTTCTGGTTAACATCAAAGATTGAAGCAATACTAATTTCATGAACTTTAATCATACTTTGACTTAGGAATGTTGTCCAATCTCATCATGATATTAGAATACCAAAATATTTGGAGAAATTAAAAAATGGAGAAACCATATAACAGTTATTTCTACATGTATTAATTTTGGATGTACTGCACTGAGTTATCACACAACCAGTTATAAGTACTGCTGCAAATATGTAGCTTTGTCTTATTGTCTTTGTTACTCATTCTTCTCTTATCTGACATCTGACACATGCAGTCTGTAAGCCATTCTATATCATTGTCCTTAAAATGTGTGAGGATATTAAATGGCAATAATATAATATGCAGTTGCCAACAAATGAAGGGGCGGTCGGATGTTAATGATAAGGACGTGAATTGCATGCTGCACACTTACATTTCCAACCTTGACAAAATGACATCTAACACTTTGTTGACACGCACACTGGATGTAGGGCAGTCTGCATTGCTGCTGTGTTCTCCTTCTCCCTACCACTAATCATTCACAGTTGCAATCCATTAATAGGTGCCTGCACTATGTTTATATCTGCTACATGGAGCCAAGCATTTGGGATTCAACTATTCTAATTAGTCCACACCCAATTTGCATCTTCACTGTGCTGACAGCCCTGAATCTACACCATAGAAAAGACAACCATGTAGCTAGAGAAACTGAAGGAAACTGAAGGTGAGAAGACTTGCTTATGTGGAGAACATAGAAAAGAGGCTATTACTTTGGGATATATCTGCACAGAAGATTACTGAACTTGAGAAGCTATGTTTGCATTATTCAAGTATATAATGCATGTGCTGAAATGTCATTAAGAAAAATCTATTTAACAGTTTTATATGTATATTCTGATTAGCAAAGGTTATTCTTTTAATTGTATGCATTACTTGAAGTGTACTGATGGCATGGGCATGTTTGTTAGGGCATATCAGACATATACATGATCGGCAATACCTTAAAATGTTCTGTGTTAAATACGTAAACATGTTTCAGGGACAGTTCATTTGATAGCACTTTTAGCATTTCAATGATGGTTTGTTAGTAAAATGTGTCATTTGCCTGTTCTTTTGGGTGTCGGGGAGTGAAGCTGCATTTCTGCTATGGAACAAACAAGGATGTGTTGCTATGGTTACTCTTCTTGTTTTGCATCTAGCCTGTTCATAGTTCAAATCTCTAGACTGTTTTATGCATCTCCAGTGGGTAATACTGAAATGCTACCTTTGCTGTTTTATCTGGGAACAGTTATTTTTGTAGTTATGTGATAGTTATGTGTGTTATCCTTCTGTTGTCTTTTAGGACACCTTGGACTATGGCACCCAGGTGTCTCAATCCATGAAAACCACTCAAGTGACCCTGAGAATCAGGTCATTGTGGAAGCTTTTAGGTGACATGGTGCCTTCCTGCTTGAGAGGGGACATGGAGATATGTCAGGCAGAGTACAAATTTGCAAATTTGGCAGCAGATAGTTGCAGACATGAATGCAGCAGGTTGACATAGCAGGACATATAATCAGGTGTCTTACAGGTTCTCTGACATGATCTCACCTGCACGGAGGAGAGTAGCTTCATCGGCCCGTGATCAGATGGGTACTGGGATGGCCTGCTACACAGCCGCTACTAACAGCAAATGAAGATTTCCTGTCCACTGTCAGGGATCCAGACAGCTCCCTGGAAAGTGCAGAACAGAATGTCCTTGACACTGGTGCTGTTGTTTCAGGGACAGCAAGTATGTCTCAGGAGGAGCTTCCAGGTAGGCTTTTGTATCTCAATTGTTAAATACTGTTGTACAATAAAACAATTTAAATGGAAATGTTAGTTCTGTTTAGCAATATTTTCTTTTGGGGTGGAGACTTAAGGCTGCTGCAGTTAACAACACATTCCGATTGATAGTTAATGGACATATAAAGGAGACAAAGTATTACCCCATGTGTTACTGTTAATTGTGAAGATGTTGTCCTTACCTTTTGCTTAATTTCTTCCAGGACTATCCAGCAAATGGAGCATACCATCATCTGCACATGGTAAGCCAAACATTTTTATGCCAATACTGATGAGCAGTTCAAAGAAATATTTTAGTGTGTGATGCTGATGTCAGGACTGTTGTGTGTATTGGTGTACTGCCTGTAATAGTGGCACCAGTGTTATTCTGTTAGCATATATTGGACTATAGTAGTGTAACTATTAATTTTTTCCTGTGTTTGTTGCTTATTATCACAGATGGTCCTGACAGTGAAAGTGTGGGACTTCTACCACCTATCTCAGAGTATCAGCAGACTTCAATGATGATGATGGCCAAACAAAGGCACAGTCAGGGGGTGCAGAAGTTGAATCTACACTGAGGCTGACATTCAGCATCCACTGAAATTCCATCAGACGCAGCCAGTAGGCCTATGCCAACCTATTCCAGTGAGCCCTCAGATATTGGACAGGTGGAGAGTGAAACACTCGATCAGGGAAGAGTGGTCACCGTGGCTTCAGTGCCTGTTGACTCTGGCCGTAGCCAAAGTGTGGGCGAGGTGCCATGCAGGAAGTTTGTTAGGGGTGCTGAGAGGAGGCTTGCTGTCCATTCTCCACCTGATCCAGGTGTCTCTTTCCGTGCCACTCAAAGTATGTTTCGGGCCATCAGGATACAGGCACATTTCCATAGCTCCTCCAGAGAAATGCTTAGGATTGTAGATGTGGCACAGGCTGACATGTGACTGCTTTCACCGTGTTGACGATTCAATTCATCAGATGAAGGACATGTTGGAATGGGCGGTGTTTGTGCAGGAATGTCTGCTGGGAGGGGGAAGGCATCCTCATAGGCATAGGTCAGCCACATCATCTGCTGTTAGCCAATGTGGCCATGCTCGATCATGTTCCCATAGTGGCAGTACTTCAACTGCTCTGTCAGTGGTTGACTCTAGACATGGCAGGCCATGTGTTCATTTTTCTGGGTATCCTCGTGAGGAGCTCATCCAGTCATGTTCAGGTAGTAAAAGTGCATCTGTCCATGGGAGTGGATATGCCAGTGCAACTCCTGGCAGAGCCAGTTCTCATGGTTGGGTACAACAATGATGAACTGCCACTTGTACCATGCATGGCTCATACTGGTCTGACATACCAAGACATAGAGCTAGCACAGAGCTTGACTGTGTTCATGCAGACACTCACACACCAGTTTCACCTACAGGGCCCATACAGACACATACAACAGTTACACAGTTCAGCAGTGAAGCTTAAATCTCATTGTCTCACTGGCCATTTTTTACTTTACCCGAATGCCTGCTACTCTTTCTTACTCACACACACTCACTGACCTTTTGTGTCAGCCTACGCTTCCTGCCCCCCATGCAACACCCTGTGCAAATGATAACTGTGCCATATCCTTGTTTTCTATATTTTGGATTCAGTGATACATGAGCATTATGTCTAATGCTCAGGGTGCCTACCTGGCTTAATGCTTAGTATATCTGCATTTGTGATGATGAATTGATAATTGTACTTTTGACTTGTATTGGTTTTAGAAAATTAGACAGTTGATCTTATGAGGGTTGTAAAGTCTGAAACTGAAATGTATATCATTACTTTCTAACTTCTCTCTTTAATGGTTTTCTAGTGCAAATGTATGGTGCTACACTGTGGGCATTCAGTGACCATCAGTACTTTTGAGAGGTGGAGATAAGTCACATAAGTCTATGCTTTCACATGTTAAGGCAATTTCTGTACAAATCAATCAATTTTACTTGCTTACACTACCAGGTAACAACAAGCAAGGATATGCCATCCATTCACATTATTACACAATACACTCCAGGTTCAACACTTACCTTGTAAATCCAGCAGTTGTAACAGTTTTAGTTCAGGGCTGACTGTCTAATGCTAGCAGTACATTATATATATATATATATATATATATATATATATATATATATATATATATATATATATATATATATGCATAGGAAGAAGGTTTTAGCCCCTTAGGTGGTGAGTGAGCATGCTGTGCATTGTCTCTTAGCAACGCAAGGGCATTTTGAGCATGCCTATGTCTGCCTACACCCACAGCAGCTGCTGGTTCCCCCTCTGACTCCTCACCTGCGGGAGGCTGTGGTGGTGGGATGTGTGCCCCCTTCCCCTTGTTGATCCTGCTAAAGCTGTTTTCTCAACGTGATGTTGTGTAGCATGGCGCACACAGTGAACATTTCAGTACATGTACGTGGATTGTACTGCAGGGCTCCCCAGGTATATCCAGGTACTGGGACCATGACTTTAGCAGCCCATTGGAATCAGCAGGGAAAACCAGCACTGAATCTACACGGTTGCTTTATAGCTTGTTGAACAGCTCACCCATCTTGGATTGTTGCTTAGCATACAGTTCAGTTGCTTATGCTATAATTAGCATGCCACAGTGTTTTCCTTGTTTGTGCAGCTCTGCTCGGTTCTACACACCGTGTAGAGCCACTTACTAAATCCAAAACTGTCTGCCACTGTGTGCATGTCACGCCATGACACACACAAGGTGTAAACTGCCCATGTAGGCTTTACTGAATTTAGCCGCTTGTCTTTTCTGTTTTTGTGTATGGTTGTTTTTTTAAATAGCCAACATGCTTAGGATGTCTTCATGTACACTTATATCTAAGTTTCAGACACTAAAAAATCACTTTTGATAAATGTTCTGTATTGTGTAACAGCTCAAACAGATGAGGCATGAACAGTAGCTTTATAAAATAATGCAGTATGCTGGTGCATTACTCAAGGCTCTTAGATTATAAATACCATGTATATCTGATCTAGTTATTCAATGCTAAGTTTCTTTGCTAGTCATGTTAAGTGCTTCTAAAGCAGCTGTCATATTGCAATTAAAATCAAATATATCCTTTAAAATAGCTATCCCTCTTACATGACACCATGTCCCTCTGTCTATATGAGCATTAGGGCTTTTATTTTACAGGCACGCAGCTAACTGGCCTGACACTACTCGTAGATCTGATAGCAAAACACTCCTTCAGCACTTCCCACAATCAACAGTGAGGAGTGATGTTTGCATTCATCTTGCCTAACAATTTAGAAATATTCTCCCATCAATATTATCAAAATAGCAAACTGCAGATGTGCAAAACATGATTGTTAATGTGACTGTACCTGAAACAAGGCAGACTGGTATAGCTTTCTTGAGTAAAGATTAATTTAAACTGAATTCAAACAGTTCAGCACTCTAAGCGTTACTAATTTACTGAAAACAGGTGATGAGCTTATAAAAGCATCTGGCTTAACTGTTGATTTCACTTTGATATTGAGTATTTTTCAAGTCTGACAACCTATATGACTAATTATTGTTTATATTAATGAAAAGGAATATTTTGCTCATTAGTAACAAACTATATATCTTGGGTTTCTATTTGTAGGTGTAGCTCACGTGTACTCATCTTACTATGCATTACTGTACTGGAACCTATGTGCTCATTTTCTTCTATGTAATTAGTCTGAACTATTCTGTTATTACTTACATTTCTGTAACTTTTGCTTGTGAAATGTTTTGTATTAACTGGGATGAGCCTGAAGTTGGTTAGTACTGGTTAGTGCACTACCACGGCAAAAAATATAAACAAAATAAGATCTTGGACCTGGGGTAAAATAAGTACTAACCAGTCAAGCTAGAGTCTGCAAATGTCTCCATTTAATCATCTCCTCTAGCAAAAAACACAAACAGCTGACAAAAAAGGTCTACGAAGATATGACATTTACTTTTTGTTTCTGTTGGGGGGGGGGGGGGGCACGTGTGATGAGAAGCCAATACAGGAATTTTTGAAAAGTCTATGTAATAATTGGAGTATCAGCTCTTCAATAACAAAAATATCAAAAGTAAAATGTGTTGTAGCTCAGGTGACTAAAAAAGGTGTTGTGTTGCATGAATCACTTATCCTTTAGAGAATTAAATAAGATCATATTCCCTGAAACTGTACCTCGGACAACAACACTACAGAGTTTTTCCTATTTCCTGCAAAACCCTGCCAGCTGGCATTAATACATCTTGGTCGCAAAGCATTCTAATTCTCAGATCAAGTCTATATCAGTAAAACCTTCCTTGTGAAGGTATTTTAAGTACACAAGAGTAATGTATCCCTAGGATGAGTACTATACAGCCCAGTATAATAACTCATGCAAGTGCTACCCAGCATCAGACCCCATATAAATGGTCGCCATTACATTTTGCATATATTTCAGCAATAATGCAATCATTACAGCACCTACATCTCAGTAACCTTAGAACGCTCACACCCAAAAAAGAAAAAAAATACATCCTTTAAGTATTTTCATCATGAGTACAACAGTATCAGAGAGAGTAACCTGCTCTGTCTTGTGTTTGCTGCTCATATACAAGTTTGTAACATACAGTGAATCCCACTGTTGCATTTACTCTGTATCTGTATGCATGCAAATGGGACATTTTCTGCTGCTACTACTACCCTTAAAAACTGCATATGACAAATTAGTGCAGTAGGCTTGATTAACCAAATGATACTTAATTAACAGGCTTTGTTGGCAAGTTTTGTTAGACAAAATATTTTGAGTTAAATGTGACTTCTCACTTGGTTTCTGAAAACCGTTAAAATGCCCAGATTATATTACTGGCTCATACATGTTAAGCTTACTCAATCAATGCCTTACAGTTTTACTTATAAATCAAAAATTACTGAATGCAAGTGAGTGTATGTTTTGCTGTGTATGCACAATTCATACATGTTCAGAATTTATACACGAGTGCCAGATAAGCAATCAACTTCCTGAATAAAAGACAGTGAAAAGCAGCTCCATTTATTCTCTGTACATTTGTTAAAGGTAACCTGTGAGTTTATGGTTAAAGTAAATAGTCCAGCCAGGTCTGCACCATCATATAGTACAGTATAGTTAGTTATTTTTTTTCGGTAGGAGATTAGCCAAGAAGAAAACCTTCACTTAATCAAAATGGAAGAGTAGACAGTTGTATGATTAAAACATTAATAAAAAGGAGCCAAAATTAATCGGGCATAAAAACTTTTGGAAATACAAATTATAAGATGCCCTATGTGGTGTGATTTTTATGAGAACAGACAATGACTTTTAATAAGCATAGTATAACTTTTCTTCCTCCCTTGGCCCCACAAAGCCTTCCAGTTCTTCTACTGATTACCATGCCAGTACAATGCCTGGATCTCAGGTGGCCCCTGACATGACCCTAGTGCCAGATGGGCCCCCAACTTCTCTGGGAGTTGAATATATGTTGCATATTTCTAACATCTAGGGATCCCACAGGGAGATACAGAATGCAACACTGGCAGCCATCATATATGCAGCAGCCAGTCAACAGTTTCTAGCAATATTGCCCTATCTAGCATAGACATCCGTGCTGTCTAGTGAGGTGAGTAAAGAGGAATGGGTTTAGGAAGAGTCTATCCTGGATCTTTACAGCAGTTTGCCTACAAGACTTTCCACATGCCTAGCCTTGTGATCCGTCTTGCTAAGCCTTCTTCTGCTCTCCTTGAGTTGTCAGGTCAGCCTGCTCTCTCCCCTTCAGGATGGGCATGTCCATCCTCTCCCTACCTGTGTCATCAAGCTTCTGAGCTGCAAATCAAACTCTAATCACCTGAGCCATAGTCAGGGCACTTGCTTTCTCTCTCTCTCTCTATGCCACCAGCACAGGTACATATACAGTGTGATGTTTTCATTATGAATATGTACAGAGGAATGTGCATAATAACAAATAACAGGTATTAAAACTGAACCAAGCTACCCAGGATTACAGCTAAACTAAGGCGGACTTCCAATATGGTGATTGATTGATGAGCAGCACAATGGAGAGCTCTAAGACTAGCAAATGGGAATTAGCAGAATGCCAGCTTAGAAAGAAACTGACTTAGAGAGATCAAACTACTGTCGTATGTCTACCAGAAAGTCAAACATAAAATCGAAGGCAAGGAAACAAAAGGCAAGATCTTTATCACAACTGTCTGAGCTGAAAGAAGCAAATCAGGAAATGATTTCTAAAGACAATCCTTCCCAAATAGCAGACTCAACATCACTCAAGACAAAGACAGATAAAATATGCCAAGAAATAGTGGCCAAGTATGTTGACTCGAACACGAAAATGCAAGAAGTGGAAGAGACCTTTGCAAATCACTCAGTCAGCATTACAACAGCATTACAACATTAAAGGAAGCAGAGGAGCAAATTAAGTTGTACTTGTGGTGTACATTTTTAGAAGAGATAAATGTATTAAGAACATTCTTGAGGGGGTGAGATCTACACACAAGACAAATAGAAGAGTGGGTAATTTTAAATGTAATACTTGTTCTTTTTGTCCACACATATTTGAAACTGGGGATTATGTGAAAATTAATGGACATAGGTTGCATATTGGGGGCCACGACAATTGTAATAGTAAAAGGGTGATTTATATGGCTAAATGTCAAAAATGTCCCATTTTCGATATAGGTAAAACTAGTAGGAAATTGAAAATTAGAACGAGAGAACATTTAGGTACATTAAGCATGGTAGGGTAACCAGTGCACTATACAGGCACATAAGCGAACATACCACACATTGTTTCAAATTTTTGGTCTTGCAACACCTCAATGAGGATGAAAAAGGGGGTATTTTGGATGTGCACTTGGATGTAATGGAATTAAAATGGCAATTGTTTATGGATGCCTCTAGATTTCCAGGCATCAATGAAACCATTAGTATTGCTAGCATTCTTAAACTTGATCAAATTTCAGGTTAGTTTATTTGAGAACTTAGGTTTTAAAAAAAAAAAAATTTAAAAAATTTGTTTTTGGTTTGTTAATTTATGTATACACATTTTTAACATAAAACAATGTAACATTTTGTTTAAATCTTGTTTTTAAGAATTTTTTAAAACAATGTGGTGAACTATGTTAACACTGAAAGTTTGATATTGCTTTAAGGATTTTAATTGTTGCTTAATTGAATAATTTATGGGTGTATTTAACTTGGTTGGGTAAGGTTGTGATTTTTGTTATGAGGAAGTCTGTAGTGGAGAGGAAAGCGCTCAACTGTTTGTGAATAAAATTGGTGTCCTTTGGAGTGCTCACGTTCTTCTGGTTATTCTGTGGTTTGCCGAGTTCTAGTTCTACTCTTCCTTGATCTCTCAAAGGCATTTGATACCATCTCCCATTCTCTCATCCTCTCAGAACTGTCACACCTAGGCATGTCCACTCCTGCCCTAGACTGGTTTGCCAACTATCTTGCAAACATACAACAAGCAACAAAATGGCTACACTCTGACTCACCTTTCCTCATTACTTCTACTAGCGTCTCCCAAGAGTCCATCTTAGGGCCTCTACTCTCTATCATTTTCATTAATAACTTTCACACTGCTCTCCCTCACAGTACTGTTGTTCAATATGCAGATGAATCTACAATCATCTGCTCTGCCGTCTCTGAATCAGAACTTCTTTCTAAGATCCAAAATGATTTCTCCACAACTGAATTATGGATGAGCAATAACCGTCTGGCTCTTAACCCTAAAAAAACAAGCGCAAGCTCCTTCTTTTCACCCCCCCCCCCAAAAAAAAATACCACTATCAACAAATCTGATTTTATCATCAACTCTTCTAACAAAACTGCCATAGAGTTAGTTTCCTACACCAACACTTAATGTCACCATAGATGAAAACGTATTATATGACCAGCACATACACAACAACATTGAAAAAAAAACTCAACCAAACCTCAGCACCATTTATAGACATACAGTGGATATAAAAAGTTTACACACCCCTGTTAAAAATGCCAGGTTTTGTGATATAAAAAAATGAAACCACAATAAATCATTTCAAAACTTTCCCCACCTTTAACGTGACCTATAACCTATACAATTCAATTGAAAAACAAACAAATCTGTTACGGGAAAAATATAAAAAATGAAAAACGTGCAATAAGCTGGTTGCATAAGTGTGCACACCCTTAAACTAATACTTTGTTGAAGCACCTTTTGATTTAATTACAGCAGTCAGTCTTCTTGGGTGCACACCTGCCATCAATTAGACTCTGATTAACCCCAAGTAAAGTTTAGCTGTCCTAGTAGGATTTTCCTGACATTTACTCAGTTGCCTGCTACAGCAAAAGCCATGGTTCGCATACAACTTACAAAGCATCAAAGGGATCTCACTGTTGATAGGTATCAGGAGAAGGGTACAAAAAGATTTCCAAAGCATTGGCTATACCATTGGACACAGTGAAGACAGTCATCAAAAAGTGGAGAATATATGGGAAAACAGTGACATTGCAAAGAACTGGACGTCCCTCCAAAATTGATGAAAAGACAAGATGAAAACTGGTCAGGGAGGCTCCCAAGAGACCTACAGCAACACTGAAGGAGCTGCAGGAATTTCTGGAAAGTACTGGTTGTGTACTACATGTGAAAACATCTCCTGTATTCTCCATATGTCTGGGCTATGGGGTAGGGTTGCAAGACGGAAGCCTTTTCTTACACACAAAAACATACAGGCCCAGCTAAAATTTCTAAAACAATACATCAAGTCTCCCAAAAGCATGTTGAAAAATGTATTATGGTCTAATGAGACCAAGGTTGAACTTTGTGGCCATGATTCCAAAAGGCATGTTTGGTGCAAAAACACTTCGCATCACCAAAAGAACACCATCCCCATGGTGAAGCATGGTGGTGGCAGTATCATGCTTTGGGGTTGCTTTTCTTCAGCTGGAACTGGGACTTTAGTCAAGGTGGAGGGAATTATGAACAGTTCCAAATACCAGTCACTTTTGGCCCACAATCTTCAGGCATCTTCTAGAAAGCTGAAGATGAAGAGGAATTTCACCTTTCAACATGACAATGACCCCAAGCATACATCCAAATCAACAAAAGAATGGCTTCACCAGAGGAAAATTAAAGTTTTGGAATGGCCCAGCCAGAGCCCAGACCTAAATCCAAGGTGGGAAAAGTTTTGAAATGCTTTACTGTGGTCTCATTTTTTATATAACAAAAACCTGGCATTTTAACAGGGGTCTGTATACTTTTTATACTCACTGTAAACAACTCTACCAGAAAAACACTGGCTGCAACATTCTTTCTTCCTTCTCTCCTATGTGGTGCTCCTAATCTGACAAATATTCAGTCCAACTAAAAAACTAAGATGGAAACTTGCTATAATAAAATTGCCAGGTTTGCAACTAATGCTAAATATACAGCCCATCGCTGCTACTCTCTACAGTCCCTGAACTGGTTAAACCTCCCACAACATCTCACATACATACAACTTACTACAGCACACAAAATTATCTATAAACCTTTACATGCCCAGCCCTTGCTCTCCTACTGACACCTTACCAACCAAATAGGCACATCAGATCTGAAAAACAATCTGTCATCCAAGTGAAGAGGACAAAACTCCCCACAGGTCAAAACCTCTACTCTTTTACCATAGCCAAACACTCTCCCACCTGACCTTCAGACCATCAGTTGTACCGCCTTGTTCAAAAAATCTCTACGACAACATATTTTTACTTAATGGCTCTACTCATGCACCACATCCCAATCCTCTTATCACCTGATTAGACTGTGAAGACTACATAAAGCAAATTCAAGCTCACTCATCCCCTCCTGCCATAAGAATAAGTATATAAACTGCATAAATGCATAATATATGTCCTGACTGCTTACAAAAATTCCTATTAGTTTGTACTGATTCTAAACATGAATATTATTTGAGTTTTACATTTCATTCTTTGTAATTTATGTTTAACTAAAGACTACTATTTTGTGTTATGTTTGTGGAGCATTTCTCCCCAGGCCTCCACTGAAAATGGGCTCATTTCAGCCCAGTGGACTTTCCTGGTCAACAACAGCAAATAAATAGTCTGGGATAGTTTCATACCTATCTATTGCCAAAATTAGGAACATCTCAGGAAAGTTGAGATAGATTACGGGAAATTATGAAAGGCTATTGTTCAAGTTGGAGTGAATGCACTAAGAACTCCTCCTTCTTGAATATATACCAGGATATGGTGAGATTACTGAACATCTTAGCAAGCACAGAACAAGAAGTTGCTCCATAGTGTCTTTTTTTTTTCCATCTCTCCCTACTTTCATTCTTTCATATCTGATGAAATAGGCAACAGCACAACAATACACATTAGTGCTGATCCCTGAACTGCCCCCCTCCCCGCCCCCCAGCTCAGAGTTGAGGAGCAAAAAAAAATGTCAAAAAAGTTCTTCTCTTCTGAAAACTGTAGCAGTTTAGATGCACTCCTTCCATTGCGAAGCCGGGGCTGCCCTCCTTCCATTGCGTATCCGGTGCTGCACTCCTTCAGTTGCGCATCCGGTGCTGCACTCCTTCAGTTGCGAAGCCGGTGCTGCACTCCTTCAGTTGCGAAGCCGGTGCTGCAATCCTTCAGTTGCGAAGCCGGTGCTGCACTCCTTCAGTTGCGAAGCTGGTGCTGCAATCCTTCAGTTGCGAAGCCGAAGCTGGTGCTGCACTCCTTCAGTTGCGAAGCCGGTGCTGCACTCCTTCAGTTGCGAAGCCGGTGCTGCACTCCTTCAGTTGCGAAGCCGGTGCTGCACTCCTTCAGTTGCGAAGCCGGTGCTGCACTCCTTCAGTTGCGAAGCCGGTGCTGCACTCCTGTACAACCAGTGTTTACCAATTATGTCCCCTTACAGCTTGCACTGAGGGCACTCTCCACCCTGCATGCCACTCTCGTTGTGGCTCTGGCGATAGTGAATCAGTATTTATAAAAGAGCTCCTAAAAGCCTGTAGCCAGGAAAACAATTCAGGGCTACAGACAAGTAGATAGAAGTGTACTGAATACAGTGACAGAAAAACAAATATCAGTGTACTGAATATAGTACTATAGGAAACCACACTGTACTCCACTTATGGCCCCTATCGAGGGAAGCATCACTTGACTAAACTGCAGAAAATAAAAATCAATCCGGAGTATTCATAAACATGGTGTGCAGCTGTATAACTTTGTTCAGCCCAGTATATTAAGTATGTCACCTGTCATTATCCCATTTCACAGACATGGTCAGTGATAATGACAGAAGACATAACACACAGTGGTGTATTATGGTCATTGGTGGTATGGACAAGGGAGTTGCTCTGTGGCACAACAACAGAACACAGCATGGCAGGTAACAACTGCTTAGTTAGGTATGTCAGGGCATATCTTCCCACCTGGCTGTTTTCTTCTGCACCAGGCTCTGCTGTCATGCTACACAGCCACTCATGAAAATTTACACTTGTGAAGTATAACTACGAAGCTAGGATCATTACCATAATATGGTGATGAGGGCATATAGTGTTGTATGAGCTCTCACAAGTGGCAGCTTGTTAGTACGACTCTATAGGGGCAGGGACCAGTGTCATAGTAGTAGCAGACTTGCCTGCACCACAAGGGACTCTGCTGCTGGAAAGATTTTTCTATCATGCCAAGGATTTTTTCTTATTTTTTTTTTTAAGTTAAATGCTGATATTGCTGCTCAGCTGAGCAAGACATCAGCAGGGAAGAGGAAACAGATTCAATACACTAACTGTTAAGTATATGGTTCTGGCCTGTATATAACTGTTGCAGTATCTCTGAATCATGTTTGATCCTCAGGGGCTCATTTGCATGTATACAACATGCAGCGAGCAATGTGTAAACCACAGTGGGTATGACTGAGTACAAGATCATATGCAAATGTAAAGTAATCTTTATGAACTGTTAAATGTTTTGGTACACTGTTTTAGTGTGTATCAGCCCTACTGCATGGGGCATAATGTGAAGCCCAGTTAATGAAAATAACGTCTGCAAGGCAATTTTAACTTCATAAAGAATGACTATGCGAAATATTCAACCTCAAATAAATATGCAGAAAAGGATATCCACCATTTGATGAAAACCAAATCACTGGATGTAATCTCGCTGATCTCCATTCCCTAAAATGAACAGCCCTCGACTATTTAACCTACTTTGTGGTGTCCTGTGAGATCACACAAATGCAACCACTTTTTTCATCCTGCAGGGTTCTTTTATTTTTGAAAAGATTCTCTGACTACACAGTTGGTATATTTAGAAAATGAGGTTGCAGGGGCAAAGTCATCCAAATGACCTGTGCGATAAATGCTTGTTTTGGAATTTTAGTCACAGGTTCAGGGGATTTGATTTTGATGAGTAAACATCAGGTATATAATTGATGGGTTGCATATCAATTTCTCAAAGGGGATTCATGCCAAATATTAAGTGATTACATTAATCAGAACAATTTAGAACACAATGGATGGACTCAGATATCAAACTGACAATCCTGAATCATTCTGCTTCCCACCTGCAATGGCAGAGTGAAACATAATTAATGCCCAGGTACTGCCTAGAGTTTGCAATATACTTGCTGCAGCCATGATTCCAAAAAGCTTTTATGCTAGTTAGGAGAATATCCATATGAGAAAGCATGTAAGCCTTCAAAGGCAAGTCTACATCATTCTCCCGACTCTGAAAGAAGTGATGGAACTGCTTCTCCAAATTATAAAGCGGATATAAATTGGTGCAGCTCACCTGTACATACACGAGTACCGTGAAGGAAGAGACTATGGTTGCCAGTTTCAATAGTATAGACAGTGATAGAAAGGTAGGTATATAAAGGAAGACGATGGGTCTGCAGAGTACAGCAAAAAGCCATGCAGTACTGCGCAGCAGTCTACAGCTTTATCCTGTACACATTTCTCCATGTTTGAGTGGCCACTGCTAGCATGTACCCCACTGTCAAAAAATTGTATATATGCGGAAGTAGCTTGATACAACATACAAATGCAATTATGTCGAAACGCCAAACATACCCCCTTTTTGACCCATGGTAGCGCTTGTTTAGGTGGTAGAGTGGTCAGAAATGTCGAATTCCGAATTTTGTTCGACATTCCGACCATTTTGACACCTAACTTTTCGACATGCAAGTTCAAAGAAAACCCTGTTCGACATTTGGCTGTACGACCAAATGCATGTAAACCTATATATACACCCACACACACACACACACACACACACACATATATATATATATATATATATATATAGATCTATATATATATATATATATATATATATATATATATATATATATGTGTGTGTGTGTGTGTGTATGTGTATATATATATATATATATATATATATATATATATATATATATATATATATATATAACACACATATATATATATATATATATATATATATATATATATATATATATATATATATAGGGTTCATGTCACAATGCCAAATTTCCAAATCATCGAATTTCATATGGCCGAGACCATATGATCAAAGTTTCAGAATCTCGACATTGTGAATGGAGATCTGCATGCAGCACGGAATGGGCGATTTCCCTTTTCCTCGCTGTAGTGAGATCTCGGAGTTGGTATATTTAAGTAGTTGGGTGTGGGGGGTGCAGGTGGGCTTGCCCCCTGCAATAATGGTAAAAAAATGTTTTTTTTTTTTTTTTTTTTTTTGTGTGGATTTACTTTACAATGTCGAGGTTCAGAAACTTCGATTATATGGTCTCGGCCATATGAAATTTGATGTTTCAGAAATTCGGCATTGTGAAGTGAATCTATATATATATATATATATATATATATATATATATATATATATTTACATAAAAATGTACAACCCACACACATACAACATATATAAACATGATGTACGGTCAACAGGTATGCGAGATCACACAAACCCCATGCTTAGGGAATATGCTCTTCTCCCACTATTGTACAATCTCAGAGCTAGTATATACAATTAGAAAAAAGGGTGTGGGGGCTTGTACCCTGCAAATAAAGACTCAGTTATCATTATGTGCTCCAAGGTTTTGTCTCAGTGCATGTGCAATGATATGTAACTTTTTTGTGTCAATGTTAGAAATGTAGACATTTTGGTGTTTAAATGAAAGTACACCTACACATGCATACACACACAAGTATATCATACATATATACATATTGAAATTTATATGTGTATATGAAAAGAGACGCACATTAGGTAATTATGAATGAGTGGGCATATTTACTCACTGTGCATCACTGGTACAATGCCCCATACATGTTGGGCATTTGCTACATTTGAAATCAACCACAACCAGCAAATCACTGCAGAAACACCGCATATTTTGATACTGTACTCTCCTAAACAGACAGGTTTCAAATCTGCAGAACAGACCATGAATAAATAATGAGATTAATCAGCAGTGCACACTTTGAAGTCACATGATGTACCAAAATCACAGAACAGTGTTTTGGGGCAGCATTCATTAGCTGGACCATAGACAGACTCTCTTCTGTTACTGAAGTCAGTCATCTTCACTGCTCCCTGTAACATTGTGCTGTGGTTGCCCTAGTGGTGTTTGCATCTTTATTGTGGGAGGGGGTCTCTTAGGATAGGTCAGAGAAGCATTGTTGGAGGATGGCTCAGCACAGGTACCTTCAGTCTTTCGAATCCAGGCCAACATTAAGTCCTCTGTAGTATAATAGGCAGTTACTAGACATGCAGTCTAGGAGACCGTTAGAGCCTAGCCCCAATTCCCAGTTATTAAACAAAACTTGTACTGGACATCCAACCAACAGACCACTGTATAAAACACTAAAGATGCCATAGAGATTACATCACACACAATTTATTATTTCAGTTTAGCACTTTCATCCTTCTTGCTCATGGTCACACAATAAATAAATGAAGGTAGAAAGATTTAAACCTTGTACCATTGGCACAGGAAGCAACTGATGAAGAACACAGACCCATCGTCTTCTGCACTAACAGCCAGAAGGTTAACATACATTTTAATATCATCCTTAACCTAAACATCACATGTAACTTTTTTTAAGTGGTAGTTATTCTTTTGCCACAATACTAATTTAATACATTGGTAATTACCTAATTAGTTTACAATGTATTACACCTTGCTATTAACCTAGTAAGTGCCTACCCAAACTGTTGTAATTTATGTGCTGTGTGCACATTACAGTTAGACATTGTAGGAGGACACTGCATTAAAACTTCTCCATTTGTCAGGAGTTTTCAAATGTTTCAACAAAAGAATGTCTGCATGCTAGACGATGAAAGTGAATACTCTTGTTAAAAAAAATTAAATCTATAAAAACACTTTGCACTTCATCTTTAAAAGTAAATCAAATTTGATAATAAACAAACTGTCCTTCTTAGTCTTTACTAAAAGAAATTATGATGCAATAATATACTTAAAAAAAAAGGCTGAAATACTGTCTTCAGTGACCTGAATATATCTGCACAGCAGACTATAAATAAATTCTATGATATTAACTACTGAGACCTATTTTCTTCTGTATCTGTGAACACACAACAGTGAGAAATAAATTCTACAATATTAGCTATTGATACCCATCTGCTACTGCATCTGTGAAAACACAACAGTGAGAAATAGTTATACAGTTAAATTTGACAACAAAACAATGTGGATTCACAAAATTAATAAAATATATAATGATAAAATACTACTATTTCAAAAACTGCCCTTGTTACAAAAATGTGTCTACATTAATTAAGTTTCAACTATGAGCTCAGTTTGATTTCAAAAGTTAAAAGCAATAAGATGTTACTTCAATTGCATCAGAAAAGTGAAAAAGAAAACTGTGACTATAATATTAATAACACATCAACCAGCTGAAATATCTAGTAAACACTCTTACATAAAAATTGTGGAGTCCACTATTAGGAAATACATGTATCAGACTGATACTGAGACAAAAGAAGCTATATTTTATATAAATATAATAGCTGCTAGAAGTCCATTAAAATCTCAAGATCAGTAGAACCAGACAGGATACCCAATGGTCTCCCACAAAAAATCAAAGAAAACCTAATTAAACCCAATCAGTCTTCTAAAGGCTTTCGGCTTTTCCCGGTTAGGGGTCGCCACAGCGGAACTCTGGTCCGATAATGACTGGCAGTGGATTTTTACGGTGCCAAGTTGCCAGACCGACGCCCATCCTTCAAAGAAGGCACACCCTTTCACGCATGCACCTACCTGCATGTCTTTAGATGTCACTCGACCACGGAGAGGACATGCAGAATCCACAAAGAAGGCGCTCCAGACGAGAATCGAACAGTAGAACCTCCTGCTGTGAGGCGATAACGCTAACCACCGCAGTCAACATAATAATGTCTCCGACCAATGGGGACAGGCTACAGTGGTACAAGTTCTCAAAGCAGGAAAGTTGCTTCTGACCCACACAATGTAGACACATCAACATGACCAGTATGCTATGCATGCAGAGAGCTAAAATAGAATTTGTTGAGGATATGAGGGCTTACTTTTATTTTATAAATGGAAAAATATGGATTTCTTACAGGTGAATCTTGCCTTGTTCCTCATGTGACATTCTTTAAAGAGGCAACAGCAGCAGCTGATAAAGGAATGACAGTGCACGCTATTTATCTTGGCCTTGAAGCATTCAGTAAGTTCTGTATAAAGAATTATCTGACAAATTAAATGTGTTACATGTCAATCCATATGCAGTTTAATGGGTAAAATATTTTTTTAAATAACAGGATGCTACAACTCAGGGAGAACAGGCATTACATGTCCACTCCAATGAGGGTTACCAAAGTTGTCCACTGGAATCTATACTGTGGCCACTTCATTTTGAACTTTCTCATACAGAAATATGAGTAATGGGCTCTGAGATGCTAAATAATCTGATGACTGCAGACTGGTATAATATAATTACTTCAGTGAAAGATGGTGAATTTCTTCAAAATATTTACTGGATGCAGCAGTAATGGCCTTATTCTTAAAGTCATTAAACATAGAGAGCATCATTTGACTTGAGGGGAAATAGGATATAAACTGCAATGACACAGTAAATGGTCAGCTGACACAAAATTACACAATCACCCCAAAATTTAGGAGCAGTGGCAGAGAACAATTGCAAATTTTGATAAGTTTGTACTTACCAAGGCTAGAAAATAATACCTCTCAATCTCTTTCTTAGCACAAGAAATCTGCACAAAGGAAATACAATGGGGAACAAAGGCCCCAAAATAGGGACAGACTTTAAATATTGCTCTTATAAACTTAGAAAGCTGTTAAAATAATGGGCTTGCATTGGCATGTAATTTTTGAAGGATATTACGTCTGAAACCCAAATGTATGCCATTATTTATGGACTTCAATCCTCAATGATTTCCCAGAAAACCACAAATTTTACAAGGAGCAAATTACAAAATATAAGACAAAAATGTGGACATTCTAAGAAAATATGGACAGTTGACAGGTATGCAAAAAAAGCATATTCTGCAGCCCATCTAATTCTAAAGGACATGTACAGTCAATGCAGGGAGATCTCTCTCTCTACCACTTTCTAACACACTGATCTGACCCATTACGGAATTTAATGATGTATTCTACAGTTTATGAAAAAAAGCCACCTGAAATTATTGGAAAAGGTACAGCAATTCTTGGCTTGAAAAATCACACGGTTAGAAAACCTGAACTGGAGATCCAAGATGGCGGGTACCCCATCAGCACCTTATGGTCACAGTTCCAGACTATCTTTAAGGTTTTCTGGACATATAGCCTAGAATTGTAATGAAAATTCTTTTAATGGACTATCTAATTTACTACAATTCAGTCTATAAGCTTTAAATATAGTGTTATGCTACGTTTCTGTTAAAAGATAAAATCGATCCCTCAGCTTAACTCTTGGAAGTACAGACACATGGAAATAAGGAGCCTGTAATCCTTCCTAACCTAAAAGATATGTCCTAAGCTGCGTGAACTAGAAGGAATGGATACTCTAGCGACCAAAACAAAATACTCAGCTGTAACAACACCTGAAAAAGAAACCACAATTAAAAGACCTAGAACGGGTAAACAGCAAGAAAGTCTTAAATCTGCTACAAAACTGAAGTTGAAACAGTTCCCGGGCCTTGAAGAATGAAAATCAGCACTTCAATGGCCGTTCAGAACTTCTCAGACCAACTGTCATCATTTGGAAATACTATCAATTAAATAGCCTCCCGACTGGAACTAATTAAAGCTAGAATTTCTGAGAATGAAATAAAAATCAACCTGCTGCAAAAACTTTGTGACAAAAGTACCAATTACATCCAGGAGATTCAACAAAAATTACTTGATTTAGAATCAAGAAGTAGGCGTAACAAAATTCTCATCAGAGGTGTCCCAGAGAGATACGAACATCCACAATTAATGGAAATTATCAAGCAGATACTGGGCTGTCTATTTGATAACGCACCTGAAGCGAACAAAATAATAATTGAGAGAGCCCACTGAGCGGTCTGCTCATCACAAACACTTAATAAACCCAGACAAATATACACCAAACTCAAACAACCAAGACGTTGTTAAAATTCTACCAGCAGCAAGGGAAAAAAAATGACTTCCTGGAATGGCAGTAATATAACAACTGAGCAAGATTTACAGGATCAATTAAACAAAAAAGGCAACAAATGGTACCTTTCTGTTCTTATCTAATCATCAGGAAGGTCAAATTCCAGATGTGGTACCCAAATACTCTGCTCTTTCAGTACAATGACTGTAAATTCACGATCAACTCTATTAAAGAGGCAAGATCGATGTTCATGAAGGCATTCAGTGTACTTCCAGAAATCATGCAGTAACCACTTCATATATAGCATAAACAAAGACTGGATGTTAAAATCTCATGGCATAAATTAATGAAAACAAATTCCGGGTGATATTTCTTTCCTTTGTGAGGGATGGGAACCTGTCTGCCAAGTAGGTGTTGAGGTGCAGTAAATAGTTGAAGGATCTTGACCTCTGCACTCCTACGTTTGACCTATTTACTTCTTCCCTTTCTGGTTCCTTTTAGAGGAATTGACAGCACTGAACTTTCACATTCAAATTGGAGGCAACGATGAAGCTTCAGCCACATCTTTACTAGTGGATAGCTATATTCTGGATCTAGTTAAGACCTGATAAGCACAAAAGGTAACAGTTTATTACTAAATAGGAGCGGACGCTTATGAAGGGGTGGAACTCTTGAGTTAATCCTTTGAGTGGCATCCTGTGTGCTCCGTTGATCAAGTAATTCCCCCTAACTGCTCTTATTTTCTCTTAAATTCTCAGTAGCCACTTTAGAGTTATATGTCTATGCTGCATAATTTTGTCTAAGTAAAACGTTAATAGAAATGTCTTAACTGGATGGAAACTACAGTAAGAGAGAGGGAGTGCTGTCAAAAGGGAGAAAAAGATAAATGCAGGAGTAAAGGTGAGAAGAGAAGAAATAGAAGAGTAACGCAGAGGACAGAGTCTGTATTTTTTGTATCAGAACTGTCTTATGCAAACAATTATTTCACAACAGGAAAGAAGCCATGATTTAATGACAATTATGGTTTTACAGTCCTATTCATTGTTATGCTGCCCTCATCTCTTATTTGTATATGCTTCAATGTGACCATTGTCTAAGAGTTCATTATGTCTGTCACACACACACATATATATATATATATTTTTTTGTTTGTTTTTTTAACAATGTTATATTGAATAGTTCTTTCTTCTTTTAGAGTTTAATGATAGTGTTAGTCAAGTTAATTTATACTGTACTGTCCTTTGAGGAATTGTTAAAGAGAAGACATGGGGAAGGAAGGGAAAGAAAAAAAAAAAAACAATTAAATTGCTGTTTAAATTGATTATCTTAAAGCTTGATGTAATAAAGGAGCTGTAGCATGATTCTCATTTACAGCTACAAGTTATGCTGCTCTATGATGCATATTATGTTAAAATTCTTTACAGTGTTTTTAATGGGTTAAAAGAAATGTGAAACCTAAGTTTGCATTGTTGATGCCAAAAGTATAAGTAGGAAAAGCTAGTTCTATGACTTGGAATGAGTTTATTTTTCTCAAACTGTTATAGAAAGTGTAATACATTTGAATTCTATGCCCTCTTAATATTTCTTCTACTGCAACAGAGATAATTTGGTATTGACTCTTTCAATATGTTGTTCTGTTATGCAGCTGGTATAAAATTTCAGCTAGATAGAAAATGTAATTAGTTTAATTAATCTCAAACTTAAATTAGTGTTGACTTGTATGTTATACAAAATGTAGTGTTAATTCTTAGTCTTTCATCCTACTGTTCACATTGGGGGGTGAAGACGCTAGGTAACAACAATATAGTTAAGTGTCAAATCAATGATATATCTAATTGGCTATACGTTTTCTTGCAAGTGAGCCATGATGCTTTTATCGGTGTGTAGAGGTGAGGATGCACATTTTGGTTCACATAGTTAGTGTTTTTAGTGGTTTAAGCTTTATCAAGAATGTTGACCTTAGAGGTAATGAAAATCATTTAGTTCTTATCTCTGTCTACAAGAAGAAACCTCTTTATTGTAACCGAGCAATCTCTTCCAGGAGAAGTGGGTTAGCGGTTAGGCACAGGGTTAGAGCTGGGACAGTCAAGTGCTATAAGAGTACCTACTTATTACTCTGCCTAAATATTCTACTGCAACAATTCAAAAGTCAATCTTACAACAATTTTACAGGGGGGGGGAGAAAATAACAAAAGGGGTGACTAGTGAGGAAAAGAATAAAATAATGTTATCTTTATTTTAGTTATATGTATGAAAAAGTGAAATAGTAATGCGAGCTATTAATTCGTAGAATGTTAAGGGTATTCAGGAGGAAAAAAAAGAAAACTACTATTACACTTACTGTATAAATCAGTAGCAGGAATAGTTTTCTTATTCAGGAAACTCATATGACTCCTAATAACCATGATCAGGACATGAACAAAAAATGGATAAAAACAATTATCACCTCAGGCAATAAAACTAACATTAGGGGAGTTGCAATCATAATTAAAAAACTCAAAAGAACAACTCTTACATTATGGCTCAGACAGCAATGGCAGATGGTGATACTTCACAATTAAAATCTAATCTTGATAAACCAATATTATTTCCTAATATTTATGGCCCCTGTACAAAGCAACAGGGCTTCATTATGTCATTATATAACATTTTATCTTCATTTCCTAATTAATATTACATAGTACGGTGATTGGAATTCATTAGCAGACCCTGTGTCAGACAAAACTATTAAACATAAAACATGCAACATTCAGGCCTCTACTGTATTACTGGATTTGAAAACTGATTTTAATTTGTTTGATCCTTACTACTTTCAAATTAATAACTCTCACATATCTAAGTATACCTTCTATTCTCAGTGTTACAAATCATGGTCCAGACTGGACTTTTTCTTAATTTCAGCTATATTTCAAGGAGCTAAGATGAACTATTTCATAGAACCTAGATTTTTTTTGGACCATTCAAAAATTACAATTAGTTTATCTTGGTTAAGTAATGCTAACATTTCATTAAACGTGTATAATTGATCTTTAAATCCAAATTTACTACAAGAACTGATGTCATATAGGATATAAACTATATATTACATTATTCGGAAAGCACTATGACCTCCTCGCAAATTCCGTACGACATTCAATGGATGGCAACTAAAGCTCAGATTAGAGGTTTATTAATACAAAAAGCATCTCACTGTAATAACTATTCAGAAGAAAGGAGCTACAACTTAAAAAGAATATTAAAATGATTGAAGAGGAACTACATGATAACTTTTATCCAACTTTAGAAAAACAACTGAACAAACTCCAGAAGGATCTATATTTAATCCATGCAGTTCCAAGAAATGAAAACATTAGCTAAATTTGCAGTGTGGGCTCAAACTCCCTCAAAAATATTAGCCAGAATAATAAATGGCGATAATAACACTCCTACTATAACAGAATTACACTATCTTGGTAAATCATATATAACCGATTCAGAAATTGCTGAACTCTTTGAACTCATATATTCCCAACAGTATAACAAGCACCCTTTCACTGATCAAGACAGGGACCTTTTCCTAGACAACTTAGCTTTTCCAAAAATTTGTCACACCGATTAGAATCGCCTGTCCACACCCCTTTCAAAAAAAAATGTGTCTACAATAAATAATCTCAAGCCAGAGAAAGCCCCTGGTCCAGATGGTTTTACGCTGACGTTTGGAGAAAAGGTATCAAAACCTCCTTTTGCTAGTCTATAATTATATAAAAGATCATGGTATTTCAGATCTACATTTAAACAATTCTAAGACAATTTTTATCCCTAAAAGTAAAAAAAGATAGGAACCACCCCCTGAATTATAGACTGATATCTCTCATCAATCTAGACATAAAAATCCTAGTAGCAATATTAGCCAATAGATTAAAGAATATAATACCTAACAGCACTTCTCCTGAGCAGTCAGGCTTTAATCAAAACAGACAAACTTGTGATAATACACTAACACTGGACACAATAATGATACATTCCAAATATCAGAAACACTCAATATACCCTCTTGCAATAGACAAATCTAAAGACTTTGATAGACTGAATAATGGTTTCTTATTTGTACTATTACCTTATTTTTATTTACCAAAAAGCTTTACAGATATAATTAAAACCCTATACATTAACTCAAGTACAGCACTATTTATAAACAGAACTCAAAGCAAATAAACATCTGCAATGGGGCTAAACAAGGATGCCCATTATCACTGTATCTTTTTAACTTATATATAGAACCCCTTTTCCTACTCATAAAACAAAAAATGTACCACCTTGTTCCACATCTAAGATATTAGATTCTATTGGTAGATTCTCAAAATTTTCCAATTATAGAATTAATCATGATAAATCTTTCATATTCCCATTAAACCCTTCATGTTATACTGGCACGTTTCCTGGATTTGGAAATAAAACTTAAATACTTAAATATGATGAAGGCCTCTTTCATCAGAATAATATTCTGAAACTGCCTTCAGAAAGTGAAGACGTTCAGAGATGGAATGTACTAAAACTATCCTTTCTTTCAAAAGTTGGAATCATTAAAATGAATATCATTCCAAGACTATTATATCATCTCATGGGTTCTAATATAATCATTCAAAACAATCTGCTTAAGAAAGAAAAAATTATTTGGCATCCCAAATCAATTAGAATAAGCATGAAAAACTAATTCATCCAAAAGAAAATGGAGGGTTAGGATTACCTGACTTTAGACAATATTATGATATTATATGTTCAGGTAGAATTATAAAAATATTGGAATTTGATCTGGTAAAGAAAGAGTGGATACCATCTTGGACATAAATTTGGTATGACTATATTAAGTCATGTAATTTTAGTCTAAAGGCCCTTCCATTTCTTAATAAATATAGTTTTAAGACTTTCAGAATTAATTCTTCATTAAAGTTCAGTGTATTAAGATTACAAAAACTGTTGGATTTGCTAGATTTAACTAAAGCATTCTTTATAGGTTCATAGGTAGGTACTAGGCTATCGGCCCAAGGGCCTACATAAGCCTAGCCAGCAAGGTACCATAGCTTACCCCACCCAAGAAAGTTATTTCCTGTGCCACTGTCCAGCAGAGACACAGAAGTGATACCCAGGGTGTATTTCCTATTTCCCATCCAATCATCAAGATTTTTCTTGAAGAGTGCTAATGAAGAACTTTGCTTGACATAGATAGGTAGCTTGTTCCAGAGTAGGAAGTCTCTGGGACAAGAATCTATCCCTCCAGCATGTCCTGTTTATTGTGGTGACAAGGTTTAGGTCCCTAGAGCATGTAGCTTGGAGGGATTGGGATTTCTTTAGGTGTAGCAAGTCCAACAGCTCTAGGTTTGACATAGCTTAACATGTTAGGCAGAGATCACCTCAGAGTAGGCGATATGCTATGGAGTAAAGCTGGAGTTTTTTGAGGCGGTCAATGTAGGGCATTTGTTTGAGGCCAGTAATCTTTTTTGTGAGGTACTTCTGTGGCCTTTCCAGCTGCTGCAGATGTCTTGTGAGGTACATTCCAAAAGGGGCGTTGTACTCTATAATGGGTCTAATGAGGGACGAGTAGAGGGGAACAATGACCTCTTTTTTCCTGGATGAGAACCATTTTATGATGAGGTGTGCCACGTAGAAGGACTTCCTGACTACTGTGGCGATGTGACTATCAAAGGAGAGACTACTGTCCACCTGGGTCCCAAGGTCTCTTATCACGCATTCGGTGTTAAGTAGATTGCTGCCTATGTGGTAGTTCATGGGTACAGAGTTTTTACCAAAGGGGATGACACTGCACTTTTTGGCATTGAGCTTGAGGCCATGGCTCTGACACCAGGCATCTGTCTCAGAGGCCCCTCTGTAGGATGTCCACATCATTTGGGGACTTGACTATGGCTCCTAGTTTGCAGTCATCTGCGAACTTCATCAGCCAGAGGCCTTCTGTGTTAGCCTGTACTTCAGAGAAGTAGATACCAAACAGGAGAGGTCCCAGGACGGAACCCTGTGGCACTCCACTGGTCACTGCCTTGAGATCAGATTTGGAGTCTGCAACTTTTACAGTGTAGATTCTGTTAGTGAGCCAGTTGGTAACCCATCTTGTGACGTAGGGATTTATACCTAGTTTAGTGAGTTTAGCTATAATTCCAGAATGGGGGATGGTGTCGAAAGCCTTGGCGAGGTCAAGATAGGCTGTGTGAACCACCTAACCCTCATCCACGGCTTTGCTGACTGCCTCAAAGAAGTCAATCAGGTTCAGGAGGCATGATCTGCCTTTCACAAACCTGAACTGGGTGGGATCCAGAGTTTGGAGGTTACCAACGGCTTCGTTTATGAGTTCATGATGATACGTTCCATGGCCTTGCGGACCAAGCTCATCAGGCTAATAGGTCGACAGTTCCCGGGATCAGTGGTGGCTCCCCTTTGTGGAGTGGAATAACTGTTCCTGTGCGCCACTCAGTGGACACAAAGCCTGATGCGAGGCTAATATTGAACATGGTGCTTAAGTGGGGAGCCAGTTAGTTCTAAAGTTCGTGTAAAACGCAGCCTGGGATGTTGTCCATCCCATGGATGCTGTGTTTTTGGCTTTAGAGAGTGCAGCTTTTACCTGCGTAGTTGTGATCACAGGGACTCTGCATTCTTCCTGTATAGATATGGGCCCTTTAGGGGGTGAGAGGGGGGTAAAGTTAGCACTGAACCAATCTGCCAGGATGTTGGCAGTATCAGTTGGTTCTGTAATTTTCGTGCCTTTGTGCTGTAACTCAGAGCAGATCTGGGTGTTGCCATCTAGATTCTTGACAAAGCTATAGAATGCTTTGTGGTTGTCCTTGGATTTAGTGGTGATTTTGTTTTCATAGCTAGCTTTGGAAGATCTTATAAGGGATCTCGGCTTCTTACTGAGGCTGGCCAGGGAGCTCCTCCACTCATAGGATTTTACTCTCTTTTGCAACAGTTTCTTCCTTCTGTTGTACAGTTTGTTTATGGCAGGGGACCACCAGATTGGCTTCCTTTTTTTGGAGGATAGCGTCTTGGTTCTGTTTGGGATGGCACGATCCATGCACTCGTGTAAGTGCTTATAGAGTGCATTTGTGTAGGATTCAGCAGTTGTAACTGTATTGTCCATCTGCATGGGTGTCATGAAGTTCACCACGTCTGTCTTAAGAAGCATGAAGTTGGCTTTGGAGAAATTTTTTACTGTGGTTTCCTTAATGGGGGTGGGGGCGGGATGTGGATATCAAGGGTGATAAGCTTATGTTGCAACCACTGCATTTAAATCCAAACATTAGATTGAATAATGAAGTGTTAAATTTAAACAAGTTCCCTCTTATTAAAGAGAAAAACCTGTGGGACATATATATTCTTAGGAATAATTCTCTGGTTGACATAAGGAATTCCTTAAAGCTTCCCAGGGGCTACACCATAAGACAAATTAGGGAATTAACTATTTCCCTGACAAGGGAATTTGAAATTAATGATAGTAGTGTTAATGCATGTAAATCATTATGGAAGCTATTACAACTTAATAAAAGAATGTTATCGAACTCATAGAAGCTATTATTCAGCACAGATATTAATCCTCCATTGTTTGTCTTTTCGTCTTTTCCCAGTTAGGGGTTGCCACAGTGGAACTCCGGTCCGCTAATGATTGGCAGTTGATTATTATGGTGCTGAGTTGCCAGCCCAATGCCCAACCTTCAGTGAAGGCATGCCCATTCATGCATGTCTTTCGGAGGCCACTCGACCGTGGGGAGGACATGCAGACACCACACAGAAGGCACTCCAGCCGGGAATCCAACAGGAGAACCTCTTGCTGTGAGGCAACAACGCTACTGCTGTACCACTGCGGCTTGTCAAACTACTAGTTGAACCAAAATGCTACAATCACTGATAGACGAATATTAAGCCATTAAAGCTACGGTGAATTAACCCCTTTAAAAAAAAAAACGTATCTATACCGAATTAATGATCACTAATAATGTCTATTTAACTTCAGTAATAATTAATACTTTTAATGCAAAAGCCTCCCCTAATTGCCCACATTGCCAATCCCAGAAAGCAGATCAGATTCATATCTTCTGGAGCTGTTAATGTACATATAAACTCTGGTGTTCTCTGAGACTTAGGCTTGAGAAGATGGGTATGAAAAATCCACACTCTTGGGAATTCGCATTATTACATATTACCACCGAAAATCTCCCAAAACAAAAATTGCATATTTTGGATACCATCTTCTCATTGTTAAAAGTACACATCACTCAAAATTGGTTAGAAAGGAGTCAATGTTCATGGTCAAGCTTCAGACAAATGGCAGTCAAGTACATTTTAACACACAAGTTGATAGCAAACAACCCTAATAAACATTTGTATTTTCTCCAATATTGGAAGGCTCTCCTTGATATTTTAACCTAAGCTAGGCAGAGATCAGTATTTTATTGTGATTTAGTTGTCAGGGTAAGTTTTGTTGCATTAATGGCAGTATGATGTAGGATACTAAATTCATGAGGTAGGAGAGAAGGTCAAATAAGAATACATTTGTGTTTTATTGAAAAGAGCACTTATTTATTTATTTAACATTTGTTAAGCGGGTAAAGTCCAACTTGGAACAAAGCCAATTTTCAATGGAGGTCCGGTGGGAAATGCTCTAAATGCATGTCTTTATAATGTGGGATGAAACAGAAGTACCCAGAGAAAACCCAAATGAATGCAGGGAGGACATGCAGACTCCGCAGAGAAGGCACTCCAGCCACGAATCAAACCGGAGAACCTCTTGCTGTGAGGTGACAGCGCTACCACTGCACCACTGTGCCATGTATATAAGTTATCCAGTTTTGTCTTTGGTTAATATTCAACACTTCCTGTTTTATAGTATTATTTTATGTTTTTGACATATTGTTTATAAACAAACAATATCGTTGTTACCATCATATCACTTACAGAAGGTTTTATGCAAATTCAAGTTTTAAAAAGAGAATAAAGAAATATTTAAAAAAAATAAAACCTGAACCATTCAGAGAAGCTTCATGAACTCTCATTATATTGTTTATTCTTATTACAGATTACTTAGAGGTGATCTTTGCCATGTCCGTAAGACAACATTTGATCCAGTTCTGCTTGAAAACCTATATTATGCAACACCATACAAGACTGTGGAATAAAATTTAAAGTCAGAAAAAAAGAAAAAGTCACTCATCAACTTTCTTCAAAATAATCTTAATATTTGTGAGTGGGTCCCTGTTGGAAGATCGAAGTTCAGTCCACTGAAAGGAACAATTCTGACCAAAGAATCTCACAAGTCAGAATTATGATCATGCCAGAATGCCAAAATGCTTACAAATACTGAAGTTTTTAGTATTCCAAGTGTGACTGTGTGTGTGTTCTACTGTTAATGTCTGGGACAGAGCTAAGTTAAAATGCATGTGTGTGTGCTTTTTATGGTTAGAGTTATGTAAATGACTAGTATGAGGACAGTGCATCTTTGTTAGTGTCAGGGTTGGGGTTAACTCACATACTGTGGGAGGGGGGCAGTGCAATAATGACACTCGATCCCTGTTCCCTAACCAACTCCATCTTGATCTCTCCAGAGTCACTTAGGCAACAGGGACTGAGTATCAATGTTGCTCTGCCCTCCATAGCAGCACCCAGGTCACATCAGAGCTTCATCTCTCAGTGCCACAGAGCTGGTATGTGCAGGTCACATAGGGTACAGCCAGGGCTTCATAGGTTCATAGACTGGTATTTGGCTATCAGCCCTAGGGCCTGTACAACTCTAGCCATAACAATTCCCTGGCTATTTCTTCCCACAGTATTTACTTCCATGAACCCCTGTCTAGCAGGGCGACTGACATGATCCCCGGGGTAAATTTCCTATCTCCCATCCAGTCGTCAAGGTTCCTTTTGAAGAGGGCCAAGGAGGCGCTCTGCTTGACATGTATGGGCAGTCGTATGGGGAGTCTTTGGGTCAGGAACCTATCCCTCCAGCATGTTTTGTTCATTGTGATAACAAGGTTTAAGTCTCTGGAGCGTGTGGCTCTGATGGATTGGGATTTCTTTATGTGTAGCATGTCCAACAGCTCTGGGTTTGACATGGCCTTGTATGTTAAGCGGAGATTGCCTCTGAGCAGACGATATGCGACAGAATATAGCTGGTAAAATCTAATTTGTGACATATTCTGAAATCTGGATACCAATAGCCCAAACATTATCATTTCTCTGTGCCACAGAGCTGGTACGTGCAGGTCACATAGGTCACAGTCAGGGCTTCATCCCTTTGTAACACAGAGCTGGTATGTGCAGGTCACATGGGTCACTGCCAAGACTTCATCCCTTTGTGCCACAGGGCTGGCATGTGGAGGTCACATAGGTCACAGCCAGGGCGTCATCCCATTTGTGCCACAGAGCTAGTATGTGCAGGTCACATAAGTCACAGTCGTTGCTTCATCCCTCTGTATCACAAAGCTGGCATGTGCAGGTCACATAGGGCACACCCAGGGCTTCATCCCTTTGTGCCACAGATCTGATATGTGCAGGTGACATAAGTCACAGTATGGGCTTTATCTCTATGCGCCACAGAGTTGGTATGTGCAGGTCACAGTCAGGGCTTCATCCCTCTCTGCTACAGAGCTGGCATATGAAAGTCATGTAGGTATCAGTCACAGCTTCATCTCTCTGTGCCACAGTGCTGACTTGTGCAGGTCATGTAGGTCACAGTCAGAATTTCATCCCTCTGTACCATGGAGCTGGCATGTGCAGGTCACACATGTCACAGCCATGGATTTATCCCTCTGTGCCATGGAGCTGGTAAATGCAAATTGCACAGATGTTATCAATCCTATACTACTACATCTCCACATTGCTGTAGGGGGAGGACATTTTTTTAATTACCATAATGGAGATGTATGTGCAAATGGGAATGAATCACATTTTTAATATACACCTAACAATTAATAACCATGAAAGATTGCACTAGTAAAACACACTGATTCCAGCAGTGTTGTGTGCTTACATTATTGCCAAAAAACAATGAACCAAGTACCTTAAGTAAACAGTAATGCAAAAAAAAACATCAAGATGTTATAGCAGTTAGTAGTGACTCTGAGATCAATCATTACTGTAAAAAGCCTTCTTCCATACAAGTGCATACATACAAGCACTGATTGAATTTCTTTATTCAACAGACAAGACTAAGAGCTTTCTCTGTGCTGGTGATGAATACAAATAAAAGAAAATCTAGAAAATATATGGAAGGTTAAGGACAATCTTAAAACATACAACTTTAAAGCAAATCTGTGGCAAATTTGAATTTTTCAAAGACATAATTTCATGTGGGTAGACAAATGACAAAAATAAATAGTTCAAATGTCAAGCAATGTTTGGGCTATTGGTATCCAGATTTCAGAATATGTCACAAATTAGATTGTACTAAGAACCTAAAAACTTCTAAAACAAGTATTTACACAAATACTCAACAGTGCAATTTTATTATATTGCTTTTGGAAGGATCTGAATGGTGTTAGATAAATGTCTGAGAAGGCACTAAAGATATGATTACACTGAACAAGATTACCCACTTTGAACCATCTTTGCCAGCTGGGTTTGTAAGGTTTCTTCCAGAATTATTTTCCACAAACCCCAGGATGGGAAAGAGAGAGCTACATGGCATTTTATTCAATTTCAATGATTCAAAATGGACATGGATATACCAGACACGTATAAAAGCTTTCAGCTATGCCTAGGGAGCATTGAAACTCAGTGTATGGAAAATCCACATCAATAATGGATCCCAAGTTAATGTTAACTGGTCTTAACCTAAGAAACTTGCTATCCATGATATCTGTAAGCAGGTTACACTGCAGGTCTCCTAGGAGTTACACTTGCATGAGGTCAAGAACGAGATTTAAAGCAAAGTGGAAATGCTGTTGAGCTGTTATGGATACAGTATGAAAATCCCAAACAACTGACAGGTGTGGTAAAATGGAGATGTACTCTGGGTCTATACTGAAACATCAAAAATGACTAAATTGAGATTTCAGTATAGTCAGCTGAAACATCGATCAGTTCAAACCATAAAAATGGGTGAGAGCCCTACCCCCAGCTTATAAGTTCCAATTGTTCCCATTCAGGGGAACATTAGGGAACAGGCCAGTTGACTGATCCCGCAAGAGTCCCTTACCCATCCATCCTAACCACTTCTTCTCCACAGGAGCAGACTTAACAGTGGCTCCCTGAGTGGTGAATGCTGTTTATGTCTCCACCCACACCATTCCCTACTCAGCGGCACATCTGCTGCATAACAGCTCAGTCCTGCCTTGACCTCTACCATGGGGTATCACCTACTCAACAGTAGGTGTTGCAACTGTGGCATGGTCATGCCACCTCCCACCCCCAGGATGGGCAAGTTGGCATTATTATTCAGACACATGTCCTGCACTACAAACCGTATTACTGCCCTACTGTCCAGTAAGGGACCTCCATTCTGTAGCAAATTCTAATTACTTACAAATAATTCAAATAATGTTTCAGGAGACTTGCTCTACTTCCAGTCATTGCAAAATTCTGGAATTGTATCCCAACACAAATAAAACTCTCCAACAAACTCAAATAGTTTTAAACCACTGCTTAAACATTTTAACCAGCCCTGGTCCTGCACATGCTCATCACAAGGTTAAAAGTTTGTATTCATTGCATGATATTCTCTCCAAATGCTCTCCTTAAAAAGAATACTCTCAACTTCTCATTAAAATGACAGAGACAATTTTTATACATAACTGCTGTCTGCACAATCCACTAAGTTGCATGCAGGCTTTTTCTTTAGAATGTATACATGTAACTACTTTATGTGTATAAATGTAAATAGAAATGTAAGCACTCTGTATTTACCTGGAACTTGGTATAACAAAATGTAAGGAAATGGAGCTTTTCTCCTAGGGCCTCCACTCAAAATGGCTGTTACCCAGTCTGACTTTCCTGGTAAACAAATAAATAAATACATTTGAGATTATCCTCATCTGCCTGTCCTTTCAAATGCCTGTACTACTTATCAAACAAGGGTGCTTGGGTCATACTCAGGTCTTATTCACTTCACACCATGGAACTTAATTCTGACAAAAGCTTTATAGGTTCATAGGTGTGTACTCGGCTAATGGCCCTGGGGCCTTTACTAGCCTAGTCATAGGATTACCCTGGCATAGTGCCACCCGACCTTAGCTCCCAGTGCCTCTGTCGAGTAGAGCCACTGGAGTTATCCTGGGGTGAATTTTCTGTTACCCATTCACTCATCAAGCTTTCTCTTGAAGAGGGTCAGCAAGGTGCTCTGCTTGACATATATGGGAAGTCTGTTCCATAGCATGGGCAGTCTCTGGGTTATGAACGTGTTCCTCCAGCATGTTCTGTTAAATGTGGTAATAAGGTTGAGATCTTTGGAGTGTGCGGTGTGGAGGGATTGGGATTTCTTTAGATGTAGCATTTCTAACAGAGCTGGGTCAGACATGGCTTTGTAAGTCAAGTAGAGATCGCCTCTAAGTAGGCAATATGAGAGAGAATAGTTGGAGTTTTTTGAGTCTGTCCATATAGGAAGTGTTTAAGGCCTAGGATCCTCTTTGTAAGGAACTTTTGCAGCCTCTCCAGTTGTTGCAGATGGCTAGTGAGGTACATGCCAAATGGGGCATTGTACTCTATGATTGGCTTAATGAGGGAAGAGTAGATGGAGACAATGAACTCTTTCTTCCTGGATTCAAAACCCTTAGTAATGAGATGTGCCACATAGAAGGACTTTCAGACCACAACCTGTGTTCCCAGATCTCTTATAACGCATTCTGTGTTTAGTGGACTACCATCAATGTGGTAATTCATGAGAACCGGGTTTTTCCTAAAGGGGATGATGACACATTTTTTTGGCATTGAGCTTTAAGGCCATGGTTCTCACACCAGTCGTTGGTCACAGTGAGGCCATTTTATACGATGTCAACATCACTTGGGGAGTTAATAGCTCCCAACTTGCAATCTTTGTCAGCCAGAGTCCCTTCGTGTTGGCCTGAACTTCAGAGAAGTAGATACCAAACAGGAGAGGGGCAGCTGCAGTGGTGCCACGGTTAGTGTTGCCGCCTCACAGCAAGAGGTTCTCCAGTTTGATCCTTGGCTTGGGTGCCTTCTGTGCGGAGTCTGCATGTCCTCCCTGTGGTCGCGCGGGTTTCCTCTGGCTGCTCCGCTTTCCTCCCACATCCCAAAGACCTGCTGTAGGTGGACTGAATACTCTAAATTGGCCCTAGGCATGAGTGCATACGTGTGTGTGTCTTCCATGGAAGTTGGCGCCGGACTGGCAAACTCGACACCATAAAACTCCACTGTCAATCATGAGCGGACAGGTGATCCGTTGTGCGACCCCAACCAGGGAAAAAGCAGAAAAAAGAAAAAGAAGATACCAAACAGGAGAGGACCCAGGACCGAACCCTGTGGGACACCACTCGTGACTAATCGGCAATCTGACTTGGAGTCAGCTACTTTCATACTGTGGGCTCTATCTGTGAGGCAGTTTGCAACCCACCTAGTGATATAGGGGTTGATGCCTCGCTTAGTGAGTTTTCCTGTGATTCCTGAGTGGGGAATGGTATCAAAGGCCTTGGCCAGATCAAGCTAGGCTGTATGAGCCACCTTGCCTTCATCCACAGCTCTAGTGACTGACTCAAATAATTCAACCAAGTTGAGCAGGCATGATCTACCCTTCACAAAACCAGACTGTGTGGGATCCAGAGTTTGGAGATTCCCTATATCCTTGTTTATTAGGTCCATGATGATGCGTTCCATAGCTTTGCATATCAGACTCGTCAGGCTAATGGAGCAATAGTTCTTAGGGTCTGTAGTCACTCCTCTTTTGTTGAGAGAGATGACTAGCAGTGCGCCATTCAGCAGGGACACAGCCTGAGGTGAGGCTGTGATTGAACAGGGCACACAGGTGAGGTGCCAGTTCATTCTGTAGTTCATGTAGCACACCTACACTTATTCTAGCCAAACGTCCCTCCTATTACAATCACAACCAACCACACCTCCAGCCTACCATCAACCTCCCACCTTGAGTACCATGATCCTACACACTCTACCTATACTCTTTACATGCACCCTTCTTGCACACATTACATCTTACCAAAACATCATTATACCTCCACCACACAACATCCATTGCACAACTACAGTCACCACTCATGTCACACCATCACACTACTCATACACCTCTCACAACAAATACACCCCAATATACAACCTACTTAAGCTATCACCTTCACCACACAAACAAAAAGTATCCCTAATGCCTTACAAACTATCCCTCAACCTACTTTATCTATCACCCACTTCACCTAAACAAAAAGCTACCCCAAAACTTAAACTAATTTTCTCATTACTAAAACTAATGTCCTCAGCCATAACAATACTTGCCCTCAGCGGGGACATCCACCCAAACCCTGGACCCCACAACTCCTCCACTGATAGTCAGCCTAACAACCTCACCCACCCTCAAATTACATCCAATAGGAAACCAACTGACCTCCTTATCTTAGGCCTAAATATCAGAAGTATAACCAATAAAATCCATGAACTCCACTCTACCATAGACTTATACTCCCCTGATATTATCATTCTAACAGAAACCTGGCTCAAACCTTACATTACCAGGGAGCAAATTCTCCCTTCAGGCTACAATATCCGGAGACAAGATCGGTTGCACAAAAAATGGGGCGGTGTAGCTGTAATGTATAAACAGAATCTTAATATTCAAATCCTAAACGTATCAACCCCCCCCAATTGACAAAGAAGAAATAATCTATACCAACCTAAAAGTAAACCAAGACAAGACCATTAACATAATAGGATGCTACTTTCCACCTGGCAACAATATCCCTCCACTAGAAAACCTTCTCAGCTAGGTAAATCATCACCTTCCACAAGAAACCATAATATTAGGTGATTTTAATATATACTGGCTATCCTGTTCCAACCACCATCCAGCCCACCATCTAAATCTTCATGTTTTTTTTCCAACTTATCCAGACACCCACCAGAATAAATAAGAATTCCAACAAGCATTCTACTCTTGACTGGATACTAGTCAAGAGCCCCCAATCATACACAGCTGGCTGCCTGCTGGATAGCTTCAGTGATCATACCCCAACTTTCCTACTCAAAAAACACATATATCAGTCTAAACCCATTACCTATCAGCAAATACGTAATAAAGTAAATTTTAACCCTGACAACTTCATCTCAACCCTAAAAAACTGCAACTGGACTCCACTAAAATACCTCAAACTTGATGACACTGTCCAATTTTTCAATACCACCTTCCTTAAGGTCCTAAACACCCATGCGCCCACAAGATTTACTAGAGTTAAAGCCCAGTCCTCCCCATGGCTACAAAAAGCCACTAGATCACAAATGAAAAACCGAGACAGAGCCTGGAATCACTGGCGCAAGACAAAAAACCCTCTGATAGACAGAAATTCTGTGAATTACATAACAAAGTCAAAAAATTAATAAAACAGGATAAAATCCTATATTACCAGTCTGCCCTGAACTCCACCCAAAACAACCCTAAACAATTCTGGTCAACCATCAACTCCATCCTCCACCCAGGAAAAGTAGGAACCCCTCCACCAAACAAAACAAACTCCTCTGAAAACATTGCCACCTCTTTCAACACTCACTTCACACAAACTGTTCTATCACTAGCAAAACAACACAACCCCTCTGTCCTACCCCCTCCAATTACACCTAGTAACCTGTCCACTGCATTCGCTTTCTCTCCTATCCCTACCTCCAACATAAAAAAAACTCTTATCGAAACTAAAGCCCACAAAACTAGCAGATGACAACCTCCCAGCTGAGTACCTTAAAATTGCAGCTGAAGCTTTAGCCTACCCAGTTGCCATCCTGATTAACAAATCTTTATCTGAAAGCTATGTCCCTTCACAATGGAAAATATCCCACATTATCCCCCTTCACAAAGGTGGGCCCTCCACAGAATTCATCAACTTCCGGGCCATAGCAATTCTGTCTCCTCTATCAAAAATACTTGAGAGATGCATTCAATCTCAAGTTCTAAAGTACCTCCTTACTAATAACCTCCTATGTAACACACAACATGGTTTCCGACCAAACCACAGCACAACCACTGCCTTATTTGCTTTCACTAATAAAATCGTTCAACATAAAAACAATGGTTATTTCACCTCTGCAACTTTCCTAGACCTATCTAAAGCATTTGACATGGTCTCTCAAACAACTCATCACTGTCCTCAATACTCTATCCTTCTCTCAATCTGTCACAAACTAGTTCCACAGATACCTGACTGACTGCCATCAATCCGTTGTTTGGCACCAACTCCCTGAGTCAATAGGTGTTCCCCAAGGATCCATCCTTGGACCCTTGCTCTTCTCCATATTCACTAATAATCTAGCCTCTGCTACCAAACAGGCCACTCTCGTACAGTACGCAGATGATTCCACCATCATCTGCTCGGCCCACTCCCTACCTGAACTTCAAAAGACCACATAGGAAGCCTTTTACTCAGTTGAAACTTGGCTTTCAGTTGCACAATTAATACTTAACCCAAACAAAACAAAACTCCTCATCTTCCAACCGACCAAACACAATCTAAACACCCACCAATTTAATATTAAAGCCAATGACAACACCATTATCCCCCCAACAGGCCACACCAAAACTACTTGGAGCTAAAATTGACAATAACCTCAAGTTTGACATCCACATCTCGTTAACCATTAAAAAGTATACAAAAAATAGGAGCTTTATAGAGAAATAAGCAATTCCTCACCAAAACAGCCAAGATTTCAGTTGCAAATAGTCACCTTATCTCCACCCTACTCTATGCCTCTCCAATATTTACCAATCTAAGGCAAAGTGAGTTAGGTAAACTCGAAGCTTGCTACAAAAAAATAGCAAAGTTTGCCACTGGCGCAAACTACCGTAGCCACCACTGCACCTTACTTACTGAACTAGACTGGCTAGAACTCCCTCACCTCTTTCAATGGTACCAACTCTCACTCACCCACAAACTACTAAATCATCCTCTAAAAGTCCCCTTCCTCCAAAATCTACTTCAGCCCTATCATACCACCAGACCACTATGCTCCAGCAACAAAAATCAGTTACAGGTAACTAGAACCAGGAACTCTGCTGGAGAAGCTCTCTTCTCCTACTCCATACCAAAATTATTTAAGGCTGCTCTAAAATCTCATCTAAAAGAACACTGGGCATGCCCCTGTAACAAACCTTAACATCTCTACCCCAACCTCTCTAATTCCTTTCTTCCACCTCTCTAACTACCTTTGGATTGCAGCCAAATACATTGCTTGCAAACCTATATCTCAGCTGTAATATTAACCACTGTTATTCAAAGGTAATAGCTGCTAGCTCAGCTATTAAAATACTTGCTAGTCTTTATGGCACCAGTGATATAAGTGTTGTACCATTTAACTAAATACTTCATTTCATTTTGAACTATAACTGTTTACTACTATTGTTAAACAAAATCTACCTATACTTCTTGTAACTTGTAATTAATTGTTGTTTTTATTATGGAGCTTTTCTTCCCGGGCCTCCACTGAAAAAGGACCTGTGTCCAGTGGGATTTTCCCAGTCAACAAATGTAAATAAATAAAAATAAATAAATAAATGTAGAACACAATCAGGGATAATGTCAGGTCTTATAGAAGCTGTATTCTTGGCCTTGGACAGTGCTGTTTTAACCTGTGCAGCAGTCATACTGGGTGCCTGGCAATCTACTAGTATTGTGATTGGTCCTTGGGGGGGTAAAGATAGCACTGAATCTGTTGGCCAGTATACTGGCAATACCTGTTGGCTCAGTTTAGGAGGTACCATTGTACAATAGCTCGGAGCAAATCTGGGTATTGCCGTGGAGATTCTTTACATAACTATAGAAGGCCTTGTGGTTGTCTTTACTATCTGCTGCAATTCTGTTTTCATACCTAGCTTTAGAGGATTTGATGAGGGATCTCAACTTTTTGTTGAGGCAGATAAGGGAGTTTTTCCAGTCTTGGGACTACACCTTATGCCGCATCAGTTGTACTGTTGTAGAGTTTGTTTATGGCAGGACCACCAGATTGGCTTCCTTTTTTGTGGAGGAGAGTGTCTTGGTTCTATTGGGTATGGCGAGATCCATGCATTTGTGTACATGTTTATACAGTGCACTGGTGCATGATTCTGCAGTCACGCAACTACTCTCCATTTGCATGGGTGCTGTGAAGTTAGCCAACTCTGTTTTTAGGATCCCAAAGTTAGCTTTGGAGAAGTTTTTCATGGTGGTTACCTTTGCTGGGGGGGTGGTGGGAGGGATGTGGAATTCCAAGGTGATTAGTTTGTGGTCAGATCTAACCAGGGAGGAGCTGACTATTGGTCTAGAGCAACGGTCGCCCATGTTAGTAATGACCAGGTCAAGGATGTTGCTACCTCTTGTGGGGGTAAGAACGAGCTGGTCCAGGGCACTGGAATTAATGAACTCGAGGAAACGTTGGGCAAGTGTTTTGGTACATGAGTAGTTTATCCAGTTAATGGAGGGGTAGTTGAAGTTGCCTAGTAAGAGAGTGTTAGGTTGGACCTTAATATTCTCCAGGGTGCTTAGGAACATGGAGTGCGAGTCTTGGGACATGGTTGGGGACCTATAGCAGGCTATAACCTGAATTGCTGTCTTACCCTGGCACATTCATGTTTTATGTCATTAGAACATTCTAGAATTGCAATGCCTGTTGAACTCTGACAATGTCATTTGAGGATATATTATTTCAGTAAATCAATGAGATATGATAACCCAAAGGAAAAGAAACATTTAGCTTTTAAGGATGAACTTTGTAACCACTCAGCTTTAGTTATCAGATAAGGCAGTAAAGGGCTTGTACTGACTGTTACAGATACATTTTTATAACCAGTTTATGAATAAAATGATATTTGCTGCTTTTTTTTTTTTTTTTACTTCTACCAATTTTCCTTTATATTTTAAACACACACGCATATAACTATTTACATTATTTATATATACAAATATATAACTGTATACATTATATACATTTTACATACATATATATATATATATATATATATATATATATATATATATATATATATATTACACACACACACACACACACACACACACACACACTATATAAATTCATAGATTGTTACTAGGCTAAAGGGAAAGCCTTTCTAGGCCTAGCCAAGTTTTTCCAAAACAATAATGATGTCCTGTATCCAAATAAGACATTGAATGCCAGGCATTTACAAACTACTCTGTCCATAAGAGACATGGATGCCAGGCCTGATGTAAATTTCCTATTCCTTATCCACTGGTTTAGGTTGCTCTTAAACTGGGTAACAGACAAACTCAGCTTCAAATGGCTAGTAAGGCTGTTTCATAGGAGAGGCAGTCCCTGGAACACATACCTATCCATCCAGCATGTTCTGTTTTAAGTCACAGACAAAATTCAGGTCTGTAGACCTTGCATTTCTGGTACTCTTTGACACATATAATTATGTGTGTGTGTGTGTGTGTGTGTGTGTGTGTGTGTGTGTACATATATATATATTTACTGTCTGATGAATTATATCGATACATGTTAAAACAACACAGTGTTGAATATTGTTTGGTATTCTAAAGATTCATACATCTCTTTCTAACTCTTGTATGCCTTTCATAGTTTTGTGTAGAGGCTATTTTATGGAAGCAGTATCCAAAAGACATAGGTTGGGTCTTGTTTTTTTCCAAACTATAGTTTTTTGAGATATACAAACAGTTTTAAGAGACATTTACCACAGTCAATGTTATGGATATATTTATAGTCCAATATATACATTCATTATTTAATAGTAAAAAGCATACAGATGCACTGGAAGGAGAAAGGTGGTTATTGGTTAAGCAGAGCAGATGGAATTTCATAATGCATACAAAGTACTGGTTGTGATTTTTTTTCCCAAATTTCTTTTAAAACATATATTTTACACCAAGAGTAAAACTCTTCTTAACAAATATGTGAACAGTTATGGCATTATACTTTTAGCATTCAATGAACTTCATAGTTTATTATCACACCATAAGCTCCTTCAATATGCAGTCTTGTTTGTATGTTTTATAAATGACAAATAATCCCTTCAGAAGAAGAATTAGTTAACTTTGTTATGTTCTATTCAGGTTTAAAAACTGTTATAAACGATTAAGATTTGAATGGAAACACAGACACAACAGTATCAAGTTTTGGGGTGAGTTTATATTAAAATGACGGGTCGTGCATGTTTGAGACTGCACAGAAAACCAGTTGCAGCCCATAATTTTTTAATGAACAGTATGACCACACAAACTCTATTATTAATAATATGCTCAAGATTGTTCTGAGGTCTGTTAAATTGACAACAGGCAATTAACTAGTAGCTGAAACTGATTTCATTAAACAGAACTTCACCAACTTACAGATTAAATAAAGAAGTTAAATGGGTCTTTGATGATGTAGATACTGCCAGACTGTTTTGTTATATTGACAGAAAAGAATTAAGGACAAATGGGCAGAACAAAACAGAGCTAGTGAAGAGTTTGTACAGCCTTATTTTGTGACAAGATATAGCAACGTGAATGAATCCATGGATACTTTTACAAAATATAATTGGCTGTTACTGTCAAGAAAAAGATATGTGACCTGGTAGGTGAAAAAATCATCTTTTACTTACAGGCACAGTAGGAATTTTAATGGATTGTTTTTCCCTACAACACAGCAGATGGTATAGCATTCATCTAATGGGACAACTATGTGTTTTGCCTGCAGAACATGCTTATCTGTATTATTGACACATTTGTTCATTTCACTACAAGGAACATTTGTCTGAGGTTTCTGCTATGTAAGTCTGCTTGTCATCCTATCCCCAGGTGTAGTTTAGTTTTCAAAAGGTGCTCCAGTTTCCTCCCACATCCTCAGGACATGTTGTAGGTGAACTGCCAATCCTTCCAAACAGCCTGTAAGGGTGTGTTTGTGTGTGTGTGTGTTTGCATGCGTACGCATGCGTGTGTTTGTAGGCATACATTCTACATTACACTTGCATCTTATCCCCTATTACTTTTACTACCAGGTACCCGCTGACTGTATGATAGGTTGAAGCTCCACCATGAACCTGAACTGGATTAAGCAGGTAACAAAAGAGAATGAATGAATTCTTTTTTGAAACTGCAAACATAAAAGAGCCACGTATTTAACATCCTGTTTATGCCAAACATTTTACATTTGCAAAAAGGAGTAATCTTTACATGTAAGAATTACTGAACATCTGAGAAATATTAAGAATACAAATTCACAAAATACTTTTTCATTTTCCAGAAATTAATTATGCGTTATTTCATATTCCAATGATTAATTGGGTTTGCATTTTTGGTGAACTTTTGTTGTATCTTGAAGTATGTCAACATGAACTGAATGCCTAGTAGGTTTTAAATTCAGGTTTCTCTGCCAACCAGCCCTATGAGTAACGGTTGTTAAAATTAAATAACTGAAATAATTACTGAATGTTAATTGGCATACATTTTGTATGATACTATTTATACACAGGTGCTGCATTTTCCCATGCTCTTTTTCTTGTCCCAAGGCCTGCAATTTTTGTTTTAGCAATAATCCACAATTAGTTATGAATATCACAGGATTCACCCTGACTTGTGTGATTTGATCTTGAGGGAGGAGAAGCATAAGTGAGAAAACAAAGCCAACTGTAGGTAACTCTTTTAATATCCACACCCATGAGTGGATTCTAACTATCATACAATGAAATTATTTAAGAAACAAATGGCTGTATTTGCTTAAACAATGCCATTGTATGATGGCACTTTCTCCTGTTCCTTCTGATGTATTGCACATGCGGATGGCACTTAATGTCCACTTGCTTGCACACTACATCCGTGCAGTGCAAAGGAAACAACAGAGAAGACAGCACCTCCACTGGCTCTCCCTCTCGCTGTCTATTTATCAATAAAAAAATTTTGAAATTCTAATATCTGCATTGATGACTGATAAAAGTCTCAAGGATTTACCAGAAAATGGCAATTTTTTGAGGATATGAGTAAAATCAGGGATGTTCTGCAAAACTCCTCATAGTTGAAAGATATGGTTACCAGGTGAAAGAGTAATTGTAACACCTATAATTATATTTTTCAGCTATGCAGAGTTTTGCAGAATGTTCCATATTTGTCATATTTTGCCCTGCCTCTTGCAAAACATATTAAGGATTGCTATTGAGCATATCCCAATAGAAGTACATCTGCATATTCAAGAGTCTGGGCTTCTTTCTGTTGGAATATGCTCAGTTTAAAATGAGCATTCTGAGTGGGTGTCCATTGCAAGTTTTTAAATATTAATTAGCCATTACTGTAAACAGCTTTTGTGATTCATGTCCAATTTGTGCTGCTGAATAATTTTAGTATTTTATTTGACACTTTGATGAAACCAGAGCTATATCTGTGTTTATTTATGAAGAATAAATATCCTGCTATGAAGTAAATTTAGTTATTTTTCATTCAAGCTGCTTCTGAACTCTTTATCATGTCAGCTAGCTTGGCCATTTCTGTAGGACTGCATCTGGAAAGAAGTTTCTCAACTACTAAGCCACGAACAACAATTTTAGTAATACTGGTATTTATAATGAAGTTTATAGTTCTCAAAGCTGTTGCGTTACTTTATGGTATTATGAACTCGTGCAATGTTTATATATTGTATGTTTGCAAATGCCCAGAATGAAGCCCTAATATGGTACATAGCCACAGTTGTAAATACAAAGTACTTTAAAAAGTATAACAATAACAAAATGCATATGGTTTTATGGTTTGGGTATTAAACTATCGAATGAACTAATCACAGTTTAAAAAAAACACAACTAGATACGCAGTTCTCTAGCAGGACATGGCACGTAACCTTCAATAGTACATATTTTTGTACTCTTACATGCATGCTTCACAATTTCAGTATTACTTTTGAAAACAACTTGAGAAAATTATATATCAGGACATGACAATTTTAAATATAAACATCCTCAAAAACTATAGCAATAATGACTAAGATTTCAGACTTCTACAGTATCATAGTAGTATCATAGTAGGTTTGACTGTTTCAGTGAACCCCTCTGTGAGAAATCTGGACAAAAGAAGGGCTTCTCCAAAAACAAAACAAAAAAATTACATATTTTACTCTGATTAAAACAATTAAATACATATTTTTTTCTTTTTAAACAAGAAACATCTTTATTAAACTATCACTTACGACATAGGCAATCACACATTTATATAAATGAAAACAAACCACACCAACACAATCCTAGTTGCAAGCATTTTACATCAAAAACCATACTGACACAGTCCCAGTTGCAAACATTATATATCATTTATAATCTACCCAATCACTTTCAGTCAAACATTACGTAGCTCATTTAAGTCCTGCCTTCTTTTAAACCTCATTCCTCCCCTGTATGTATTGTTCCCACAATTCCCATTTATCCTATGTAGTCTGTTCCTACCCTTTTCTAAAGATCTCAATTCCAGTTGTTTTATCTCTGATACTATGCTCACTACTTCTAGTATAGTTGGCTTAGATTTTCATTTCCATATTGTAGTAATTGCTTTTTTGGCAGCCACTATAATTAGACACAGCAAGGCCTTACCGTGTCTAGGGAATTTCGATTTTGTATCATAGCAAAGATCACCTCCCTCGTCACACCAATCCACTCACCCAGCATTTCTGGCAGTGCATCCCACAGGGAATCCTTAAAGTCCACCAACGCACTGCTCTCCCAGAAAATATGTTCCCCAATTATCTCTTTCTTCCCAGTCACACCTCCAATGTTTGCTGTCTACCTAAGTTCTCTGAAGTCTACCTGGGGTATAAAAATATCTATGTAAACATTTCCAAGCAAAAATTCTAACTTCTAGATTTTGTTGCATATTTGGGAGACATTTTGTGAATTGCTTATCCAATCTCTCTTCCCAATCCTTTTTAATCTTCTCTGATTGATTTTTATAGTTATCATGCAATATTTTATAAGTTCCACTAAATATTCCTTTAATGGCAGCTTCTGTTCTAGATTCTACCAAAAACTCTTACTAGTGCTGGTCTTCTGTTTAGGATCACCCTATTTCTTTATCTTTGTCTATACTCGGATATCACTCCTTGATAGGGAAGGCAGTCTCTAACCTGCAGTCCAAATAAATTCTTGGCCTCTTCCCGTTCTATCACCATTCCCTCTCTAGTTATTTGTCAGTTTTCTCCAATACATTCCAGCCCCCACTTGCCTATTGTCTATATCCTTAATTGCAGTCATCCCTATCGGCAGAATCTCCTTTCTCCATTCCCATGTTGGCTTAGTTCTTAGGATACTTTTTACTACTTTACAGATATAATATTCTGTATGATTATTGTTATTCTCCTTAAAGGCCTATATCCAAAATCGAAACAGCAAGCAAAACTGGGCTACAGTGCTTTAAACCACAACACTATTCAGAAAACTAAGCACTTGGATATATCCAAAATCCCAGTCTATCCTTGTTTCTTGAGCTTATCCCGTTTCATCATTCCTTTCCACTTAGAATTATAGTTTTCTACTTGTGCTATGTATAGGAGCCTTAACTGTGTAGCTCTGAAATACCCCTTCAAATCGGGTAATCCCAGTCTGCCCTGTTCTACTGGAAGAATCAGCTTATCCCACTTGACTCTTGCCATCTTCCCCTCACAGATAAAGTCCTTCAGCTCTTTATTAATTGCTATCCACAGCTTCTCCTCTGGTTGATAAAAATATGTCTGACCTGTATATAAGACTAAAGGGACTAAAAACATTTTAACTGTTTGTATGTTATTATCCAAATCCATATAACAAAGCTTCCATTTTCTCAATTTTTCTATTATCCTTTGTTTAGTCTCTTCCCACATATCATTAGCTGCCAAACCAGATTCATTTTGAATACATACTCCTAAATTCATTTTATCGTGTCCCCATAAATATGGATATTGCTGAACCAATTCATATGTGAGTACATAATTTACCGCTATTGCCTTTGTTTTAAGCTTTATTAACTTTGTAACCCGAAAAGATTTGAAACTGTCTCAGAATGTTCCACAGCACTGTAAGGTCTCTGGTTTTGCCAAGTATAAAATAATATCATCTGCAAATAGAGCCAGCTTTTCTGGACTACCATACCAATTATATCCTTGAATTTTTGAGTCCCTTATTTTCTTTGCCAGTGGTTCTAAATATAACAAAGTAGAAAGTGTTGTTCGTCAAGCTTAGGGAGACTATAACAAGGAAGGTAACAAGAGACCCTGTAGAGGTATTAGAAATATTTCAGAAATTCTGTGAAAGTCTGTATAAAGTAGAGAAATATGGAATCAAGAAAAGATACAGATGGAAATGTTTATGGAAGAATTAAATATGCCAAGGGTAGAGGTAGATGAGGCTCAGCAACTAACCGGATAGGAGGAGATGGAATAAAAATGGTGAGGTATAACCAATCCACAGGAAAGTCCACAGGAAAAGATTGTATTCCTGTGGAAGTTTGGAATCTAGGAGGGAAAAATGATAAAGATTTGGAAGATTTTGTTTAACAGTACTTTAACAGAAGCAGAAGTACCAACATCCTGGAAGAAAGTAGTGGTAACTGTTAATACTTAAAGAGGGTAAAGAGCCATCCGAGCCAGCTTCATACAGGCCCACTTCAATACTAAACCATGATTATTAAGTATTCTACAAACAGTCAAGATACCCCAGGCAAATACTCTGCTTAAAACAAAAATCAACTCAAAGCACTTAAATTAAGTAGAGTAACTCCACGGCTGTATGGCAAAAGCACTCACGTCTATTAATAAATCTTGTTTGACTTTGAATACAGCCGTGGAGTTACTCTGCTTGATTAAAGTGTTTATGTCTACAATGGCTAAAATAATGGCAAAAGTGATGCCAAAATTGGAAGATAAGGATCAATGTGGTTTTGTGTAGGAGAGGCAAACATTCGACAATATTAACAGAACAGTGATGATCCACAGGGAAGCAGAATGTAAGAAAATACCACTGCTGCTGGTGGATCTTGATTCAAAGAAATCGTTTGACAGAGTAAGCTGGGTTACATCTTTAGAAAAAACATGACCATGAGAAATGCAAAGGATTTAAAAAGAATATATGAGACATATTGCAGACTTCTATCCCATTTTCTGTTACATACAAAGAATAGGGAAGGTATTCTCAGTCTCTTTGCACTTTCTCCCTACACATATTTTGTTATTTGATATGACACAGTGTCCTTTATGTTGATGTTCTGTGGCAGGAAGTCAACAAAACACCAGCAAAAATTGTTGGCATGTATTCTCCATAATAAAAGAGGAAATTAGCATCAACATAGCATTGGAGCGCTGCGGTAGCGTTGTCGCCTCACAGTTAGACGTTGCCCATTCGATTCTCAGTTAGAGCGTCTTCTGTGTGGCGACATGCGTGAATGGGTGTTCCTTCATTGACGGTTGTGCGTTAGGCCCGGCAAGCCAGCACGTAAAAATCTACTGCCAATCATTAGCGGACTGGAGTTCCGCTGTGGCAACCCCTAACCGGGAAAAGCCGAAAGACACAAATAGCACTGGAGCATGGACTTTCAAGTATATACATTTTCATAGGTTCATAGATTAATACTAAGCTAACTGCCCTTGCGAGCCATTTTAAGCCTAGCCAATTATCTCTTCTGAGACTCAAACCCTGCACCTTGTGTTTGTACGGCAAACACCTTATCCAGTAAGCCACCCTCCCAACCCCTTCAGAGAACATTCTTTACAGTATCACACATTAAATACAATGACATTGTTTAAAAAGGCTCAGTTCTACTCATAAGCACATAATTGGTATGGAATAACATCAGAGTAATATGATTTCTGAAATACATTTTATAAACTCATCACAAACTCTTTTCATAACTGAATGATGCAGTCTCATCTCAGATATGCTCCAACCCATTTTGCTTGAATTTTAAAAATAAAATGATTAGCAGATGTGCTCAACATGCCACCATACTGACATATAGCAAGAAAATACTAAATATCTTTGCTGCTGCTGTATGCATATGTTTCAGACTTGGACCAGGACTGGAAGGCCCATCACTCAACACACAGGAGGTAAACTGAAAAGCAGTACTTGTCCTTCAGATTATAAGGAGTGTATTAACATGCTGATGGTCAGTCCATCATTTCAGCAAGTATAACTTTTTCACTTTCAGTAACCATGGGCACTGTGGTGATCCAAATAGTTTACAGCACATTTGGAGTGGAGTACAGAAAAATCCAGATATCTCCAGGGGGGAGGAGGGCTTCTCTTTCAAGGTTCATAGGTTTGTACTAGGCATGCAGTGCAGGAGACCACCAAGTAGCCAAGCCCAATTTTTCAACTAACCCAGAGCATTATCTGATTACTCAGAGTAACACAACAGGCATCATAGCTTTAATTAAATAAAAAACAACGCAGCCAGAAAATCCAAATAGTTCCAGAAAAGGTTTATTAAGGAACAGATTCTCTCTGGTCTAGCACCTCGCACAATAAGCCTTTGTTTGTTTGGAATATCATAGCTTTAATTCTCTGTGATAACACACTTCATTTTGATGTTACCAACACACAGCCCTCAGAAAGTCTGTATGCCATGTCAATTGGAATCCCAAGCCTACTGTCATCTCTCTCTCATTCCACCAAGCACTAAAGCAACAAATTCCTGCACTCGTCTGATATCATTTGGCATTAATCCTGCTCTGGGCATATCCTGATTACTGGAGTTCATCTCCAGAAACTGAAGTCTGCCTACCATGAGAAAATGCAACGTAAGCAGTGCAACCACTACACAGATCAATAATTATTACTATTTAGTCATGCTGTGTTAACTAGAGTTTCCAAACTGTATTACAATAATGAGCAGAAAAGCCAAAGCAAAGGATTACATTAGCACAATGTGTATAAACACAATACAAACAACTAAATAGCAGCTACCAGAACAATAACATGTTACATGTGCAAACATCATTGTTTTATTTAAAAATACAGATAGAGAGAGATTGTCAAATAACATCTTTGTCATATGAAAAAAGTTTTATCTGAGATAAGCCTGGAATGCAGTTTCCCTTTAAATTCAACCTTATTGAGTGTACCCTCATTTTTATAGATACTGCCAGTATGGTTGTGTATCAGGGGTCATCATAGGAACTGTAGCATTTAGGTTGTTTTATCAGGTGAAAAGATGTAAGACTTTTACAGGGGATATAGTAAAGATGAAAAGACAAGGTACAGTATTGTAAAGTCAAAATCTGGAATCCTGAATCCATTTTACATTTATAAATTAACCTGTTGAGATTCTATAATAACTCACAGTGGTAGGCACTTGGAGTTAAGTGGTCAAGAAAGCAGACACAGTTGAAATATTTATTTATTTATTTAATGTTTGTTTACCGGGAAAGTCCGACTGGGATAGAGCCCATTTTCAGTGGAGGCCCGGGGAGAGATGCTCCACATGCAAGTCTTTGGAACTGGGTAGGAAAGTGGAGCACCTGGAGGAATCCCATGTGAATGCAGGGTGGACATGCAGACTCTACACAGAAGGTATACCAGCCAAGAATTGAACCAGAAAACTACTTGCTGTGAGGCGACACTGTTAACCGCTGCACCACTGCCCTGCCACAATTACATTTCAGTATGTATCTGTTCCCAACTAAGAGACAGTACAGTTGTGTACACTTACCATAAATGTAGATGTTCGAGTGTATTCACTGTTGCAGTCATTACATTTGGGTTATCTGCTTGCAGTAGCCTTCAGTCGGCCTGATTAACAAAGTCTTGGGTCCTGCGTCAGTTGCTGTCCCTTCTTCCATGACATCAGGTCGTCAGGGGTATAAAACATGCAGCCTACCATTACATCAGTTTTTCTTGCCCCAGATGTTAGTTGCCCCGCTAATGGGAAGCAATTAAATCTATAAATACAAGAATATACCTCCAACAAAAAAGCAAATACACCAAAAAGCTTTTAGAGCATAGTAAGTGAGAGTAGAGGTTTAGCCAAAAGAAGAAAGGGGGCTGGAGGGAGGGTAACCAGGACTGCAACAGTGAATACACTCGAACATCTATATTTATGGTAAGTGTACACAACTGTACTATGTTCTTTGTGTTTCACTATTGCAGTCATTACATTTGGGTAGATTCCCAAAGCTAAGGTAATTTAAATAGAATTAGGACCAGCTATAAGGCCCTGCAAGACTGCAGTGGCAAAACCAGCTCTGGATTTAGAGAAAATTGGCAAATGGTAATGCTTGGTGAAAGTATGTACAGAACTCCAGGTAGCAGCTTCTAGGATGTCCCTAGTAGGGTCATCCCTGAGAGAGGCTGTAGAGGTAGATGCAGCCCTGGTTGAATGGGGTCTGATACCCTGTGTGATAGGTTTTCCATTGGGCTTTTAGCAGAAATGAATGCAGTGGCCTATCCATTTTGAAATGGTTTGCTTTGAAATGGCTTTCCCCTCTGTCCCTGCAGCAAATGCCACCAGCAGTTGTTCAGATTTCCTTTGAGGTTTAGTCCTGTCCAAGTAGAATCTAAGCTGTCTGTGCACATCTAAAGAGTGCAGTATCCGTTCCCCTTTGTTCTGTGGATTAGGAAAAAAGGTTGGCAAATGAATGGACTGATTAAGAGCCACACTGGATACCACCTTGGGCATGAAGGAGGGATTGGCTCTGAGGGACACCCTGTCCGCATGAAAGATGATGAAAGGCTCCACTGCCATAAGGGCCTGTAATTCAGATACCCTTCTTGTAGAAGTGATTGTTAAAAGGAAAGCTGTTTTCCAGGAAAGGAATTTTAAATCTGCAGCATCAGCTGGCTCAAAAGGAGGAAGAGTGAGTTTCTCCAAGACAAAGTTAAGGTCCCAGGCTGGAGTTGGAGCTCTCCTGGGTGGCCTTAAATTTCTGGCCCCCTCTGAGGAACTGCTTGAGCAGTGGGTGAGAGAAGAGGGGAGGCTCTGTGCTATAATGAGCTGAAATGGCTGAGGCATGAATTTTGATGGAGGAAAAAGACAAGCCCTTATGAAGCATCTCAGTCAAGTATTGTAGAATCTGAGGTAAATTGGGCACTGCATCCTTGAGACTGGTTCCAGGCACATAATCTTTTCCATTTTGCAGCATAATATTTTCTAGTACTAGGCCTCCTTGCCTCTAAAATGATATTCATCACTGATTTACTGAGGGATGGTAAAGGAGAGATTAGGTAATTAGCCAGGCTGCTAGGTTCAGGGTTTGCAGCCGAGGGTGCAGAATCTGGTTCTCCTGCTGAGACAACAGGGGAGGAGCCTGAGGCAGGTGCCATGGAGCCAAGCATGACACGATGCGCAAGAGTGGGTACCAGTGTTGGCGAGGCCAGTCTGGTGCAATTAGAATCATCCTTGGCTTGTCCTGTTTGATCTTTAGTAGTACCTTGGAGAGCAGAGGAAGAGGAGGAAAGGCAAAAACTGATAGGTTTTTCCAGCTGAAAGATAGAGCGTCCACTTTCCAAGCTAGCTTGTGGGGAATCCTTGTGCAAAACTTGTTCAGTTGATGGTTCTGGGGGGAGGCAAACAGGTCTATATCTGGGCTCCCCCATTTGCTTGTCAACATGTTGAAAATCCTTGGTTCCAGTTTCCACTCATGTGGGTTCATGAGGTTTCTGCTTAGTCCGTCTGCCAGTGTATTTAGTTTTCCTGGCAGGAATTGAGCTTGTAGATTCACTTGGAAGCTCAAGGCTGTGTTCCACAATGCCATGGCTAGTCTGCAGAGAGGGTAAGAATGTGTACCCTCCTGCTTGTTTATGTACCACATAACAGTGGTGTTGCCCGCCTTTACCATTTGCTGTCCTGGAAGAATATGGTCCTTGAAGGCTGTCAGAGCATTCTGTACAGCTAACATTTCCTTTTGATTTATGTGCAGGTGCATTGGACTTGGGTTCCCTTTGCCCTGAATGCACTTCCCTGCCAGGTGAGCCCCCCATGCATAGTCTGATGCATCTGTTAAGATTTGGGTGGCAGGGGTAATGTGAATGGTAGTCCCCTGTTTTGGTGGCAGGCCTCTGCCCACCAAAGGAACTCTAGGCATTGGCACAGTATGATAGGAATCCTTGCTTCTAGATCCTGTGAATGTTGACACCATAGGCTTTTGAGATACCATTGTAGTTTCCTCATATGCAGCCTTGCATATGGAATTAGAAGAATGCAGGAGGCCATGAACCCCAAGGCTTGCAGTATTTGCCTTGCAGATAGGTGGGTTTTTGTGGCCACTTGTTTGAAGTAAGTTGTCAAATGAATCCGTTTCTCTGGTGTAAGGAAAGCCATCTGGGCAGTTGTATTCAAACTTGCTCCCAGGAATATAATCTGTTGACAGGTTACCAGGTGGAATTTCTTTTCGTATATGGTGAACCCCAGACAAGTCAGTACTCTGAACAAAGGCCAGATGATTCAAAAGAATGTCCTTGCTTTCTGCCTGAATTAGAAAATCGTCCAGGTATGGGTATATTTGAATATTTCTTTGCCTGCAAAATGCAATGACTGGAGCTAGGCACTTTGTAAATACCCTGGGCGCAGTAGATAAGCCAAAGGGCAGTGCAGTGAACTGATAGTGCATATAGCCTGCTTTGAAGCATAGGTATCTTCTGCAAGACTCCCTGATAGGGATGTGCAGGTATGCTTCTTTTAAGTCTAGTGTTGCCAACCATGCATCCTTGCCTAGGAAGCAGCTGGTGAAGAGTCAGCATTTTGAATTTTGGAATCATCGGAAAGGTGTTTAGAATAGAAATGTCCAGGATATAATGCCATGTATTGCCTTTTCTGGGTACCAGGAAAAGTCTCAAATAGAAACCTTGTCCCTTTTCCTCTTCTGGTACCAACTGAATAGCCCCCATGCTTAAGAGGGAGAGTACTTGATTTTGGGCCTCTGCCCACTGACTTGGGGGTAGATCTGGCCACCCGCTTGGTGTTGGTAAGGTGTGGAAGTGAAATCTGTATCCCTGGCACACTATATTTAAAACCCATTTGTCCTGGGTAATGAGTTCCCAGTTTTGGGCCTACAGACCAATCTTTCCGCCTAAAGGAGCATTCAGTTGGTAAGTGCTCAAAAGTTTTAAAAGCAAGTCATTGAGACAGTTTTCCATAGGGAGGAGTCTTTACTGCTACCTGATTTGGGTGCGGAAACCCCCCACTGCTTAGTCTTGTGTGTCCCCTGGGACTGAAACCTGGGGTTTCTGCTATGTCTGGGTTTGGCTTGAGAAGACCTGGAAGGGGCTGGAAAGGACCAATTCTTAGAGGGCCAATGCCTACTAAATTTAGGAGGCTGAACTCGTAAGAAATCTTTAACAGTTTGCATAGATTTAGCTTTATCTTCCATCTTTTTAAGAACTTCCTCAGCCTTGTTGCCAAACAGGCGGTCCTGATTTAAGGGAGCATCCAACAATTTAGCTTTAACATGATCAGGCAAAGATTGCTCCTTAAGCCAAGCATGCCTTCTGAGCACAGACCCAGTAACAGCAGCCCTGCAAGAGGCCTCTAATGAATCAAATCCACATTGCAAAGTATGTTTTCCAACCTGTTCAGCAGAATGCATTAAATCCTGTAATTCTTTATTTTCAGCACAGTCAGGAATCAACATCATTTTCTGTTTAAGCAATCCAATAACATGTTGCTGATACTTTAACATATGAAACTGGCAGTTTAAAGCCCTAATGGCGAATGTTGCAGAAGTGTAAACCTTCTTACCCCATCTATCCAGCACCCTGGAGTCTCTATCAGAAGGGGTAGGATTTTTAGCAGAAGAAGCCTTAATGCCCTTGCGTCCCTATTAAATAGTCTCTGGATCTGCAATAGGATGTTTAAAAAGGAACTTGTGAGAATCAGGAACCCTGTAACATCTATCAGGTTTTCTGGGAGCAGGAGGCAAAGAATCAGGTGCCAAACTAGCTTCCGAAAAAGCATCAACAATGTCTAGTACAGGAGGAATAGCTAAAGACCTATGCTGAGGCAGGAGTAAGAAATCCCCAAGCCTCTTTTTTGAATCAGAAAAATCCTGGCTTTCCCAGTGGAAATGCTCCCTTAGAGTATGTAAGGTCTCACCAAAAGAAAAATTCTCTGGAGGGAAAGCGGAGGGAATACAGTCCTCTGCATCAGAATCCTCATAAGTAGGTAATGCAAATCCAGGTCATCAGAAGAATCAGAAAAATCAGAATCCTGGTCAGAAGATTCATAAACAACTTCAGTCCTAGGTCTCTAAGAAGGGGGGGGGGGTTGGCTTCCCCTGATTAGAGTTAAGATCTTCAGCCATTCTTATCATTTGCTCTTTAGGCATAGAGGCCTGAGCATTCGGCCTGGGAGTTGGTTTTTAGGCATGGTTCGAGATTTAGGCCTAAATGAAGAAGTAGGCATCAGGTTAATATGCAAGTCCATAGGCCTGAATACACCCTCTGAAGCCGGTGCCTGCACAGCGGCTCCAGACCCATCCAAGCTAGAGACATCCATGGGTTCCATAGTTGTAGCATCTTGCGGCATACCAGACTCTGAATGGGTCTCAGTAGAGGCCTGCAAATCAGAAGTAGCGGGTATCAGGGGCTGCGAAAGCGCCTCACTGAGTACCGGCGAACTGGCGACTGGCTTAGGAGAAGCGTAATCGGCAGTTTTGGACCTCGGCGGCCTGTCTCTGTCTTTATCTTTGCGTTTTTTTGAAATCCCGGTAGTTGGATGGCTAACAGATGACATTTCTGGATAATTAAACAGAGAACGGAAATATTTAGAGGCAAAAATATACCAATGACGGATAGTGCGCTGATTAAATAAAGCACAAAACTGACAGCAAGGTACGTCGTGGTCAAGGCCTAAGCAAGGAATACAGTACGAATGAAAATCTTTATGAGGTATTTGCTTTCCACAAGTAATGCAATTATTAACTTTTACTGACATCGGTAAGGCGCAAGAAAAAGTTTCCCCAACGGCGTACTTAGCTTTAGTTGAAGACTTCGGTTCTGAAACTCGAAAATGAAAATTTCAGGAGTCAGCCGACCAGCACTTGCAAACTGCTTCTGCTTCGGGCACCGCATGGCAAGAAAGATTGGTGTAATGGCGTCGGCTGCATGTTTTATACCTCTGACGACCTGACGTCATGGAAGAAGGGACAGCAACTGACGTAGGACCCAAGACTTTGTTAATGAGGCCGACTGAGGTCTACTGCAAGCAGATAACCCAAATGTAATGACTGCAACAGTGAAACACGAAGAACATCTGCACATAGGTCACAGTCACAGAAAAGTTTGGGGAATAACACAGACATGACAAGCATTAACCTAGAAGAAAATAAAACATAGTCCCTCATCATGTACCAAAACTGCACCACATCTGGGTGCATTTAGGTACTCCAGTTTAAGGGGGCTGATGGAAATTAGTCCTAAATACTTATGCTATTAGCACATTCTATCAAAACTCAGATAAACAATATCATAACAACAGTCCTTAAGCCAGATCTCCAAGGGTTAATAATCCACTTGAAGGTATTGGATATATCAGTGAGACAGTTGCAACTGTTACTAACATACAATTTTCTGTCACTGGAAATGCTCATCTGGGTAAGCAAATTCAGTGATTTCAGGTGCTATTATTAAAGATAACTGGCACAGTATGTTTTTGTTATCCTCTTGGCAATATTATAAAATTAAATTTCTTATTCTGAATACAATAGGTTATGCTGTTCCAAGATTTTTTGAATTAGACATTTTCTTTCGATGTGTACCCTGGCAAAGCAATCTAGTACAAGTAGGGTATAATCAAGGTCCTCAGTCACCTTGATGTAATACAAATACCATCTTATTTATTATTTTTTATTTGTTTTACTTGCCTTTGTTGACTGTGAAAAGTCCAACTGGGTAAACCTTATTTTCAGCAGAGGCCCAGGGAGAAAAGCTTCACATTAAAGTTACATATGATGCACAGTTATAATTCCCAGGTAAAAACATCCATACATGAGCTTATTTATATGATTTTTATATATTTCTTACATGAACACAGCATATTAACACACAAAAAAAAACATGATAGAAAGTAACATAAATTGGCTACTTATTAAATAGAAAAATAAAATGCAATAACAACAAATGTATTTATAGCATGGTGGCTGCAGGGAGAAGACCAAACTGGGGTGTTTTTGAGATTAGTAATAATTTACACACAGGTGAGTTGTAATCTAACTTAAAATTTATGACAAGAGAGAGATGAAAGGAGAAATTATGGAAATGAGCAGGAAGATAAATGGACAGAGGAGGAAGGCTAAAGGAGGAAAAGTAGTTAGTGGTGGGGTGTGAGGGAAGGAGGAAGAGGAAGAGTTTAGGAAATTAGGGCAGTATGATGAGCACTGATAAAGTGCAAAAGATTGGGAAGCAAAATGGCTGCAAGTGTTGGAGATAAGTACTCCGAGTAAAAGCTACCCAGGTGAGCAGGAAGAACAGAGTAAAGCTACCCAGGTGAGCAGGAAGAACAGAGTAAAGCTACCCAGGTGAGCAGGAAGAATAGAGTAAAGCTACCCAGGTGAGCAGGAAGAACAGAGTAAAGCTACCCAGGTGAGCAGGAAGAACAGAGTAAAGCTACCCAGGTGAGCAGGAAGAACAGAGTAAAGCTACCCAGGTGAGCAGGAAAAACATCTCTGGCATAGGTTCTGTTTATGCAAAATGTTGAATCTATTTAAGTTTTCTATCTGTTTTAACTGTGTGGGGATTTCATTCAAGAGTTTTCACACATAATGAGAGTAGAGAGAGTCTCCAGCAGTGTTGACTGTCCTACTGGTACATAGTAAAGGTTTACTGCTAGAGTGTACGTCTCTAGTGCGTGAATAGCACAGCAGAGTATTTTGTAATGCTGAACATTTGTCTAGAGAGTAAAATAGGTTCTGAGTATTTCAACTAGTTTTGGAATTCAAGCCAGCTTAATGATTTTAATGGAAGGCAGTGTTGTATTTTATAAGGTTGGTTGGTTGCAAATTTAGCTATTTTGTAGTAGCAGGAGGCTAGCTTAGTTTTACACATAGTGTTTATTTGTAAGAATAGGGGGACCATATAACAGAGAAGGAAGGAGGTATACTGCTGCTACGGCAATCCTTGCTTTATCTGTCAGATAGCATTTGGCCCTATAGAAGGATCTGAGTTTTTGTTGAGTTTCTTGATGGAATGAAGTATGTGGTCATCAAATTAGAAGTTGTCATCTATTATGACTCTGCGTAGTTTAGTTTGTCTTATCGTTTCTATTTCTGTGCTATTACTTGAGGTAATATGAAATGTGAATTTCTGGTTAAGGTGTTGTTTTGAGTAAATAGCATAAGCTTGTTTTCTGGCATTAAGTAGCAAGTTAGAATTTTTTAGCTATATTTCAATGTCAGTGGAAGATTTTTTGAGTGATTTCCTGTAATTTTGTTATAAATGAGGCAGACAAGATAAAGTTTGAATCATCAGCATACTGTACAGAGTGGCAAGTGTTGCAGTGGTATGAAGTTTATTTATGAAAATATTAAATAGAAGGGGACCGAGTATTGACCCTTGGGGAACACCAACAAAGATTGGTTGAAATGCTGAAAGGTTTTGTTGTCATTTAGTTGCCTGCTGACGACTGCATAAATAACTGTGAAACTAGGAGAAGGACGGGTAAGTAAGACCTAGAGATGCAAGTTCAGAAAGGAGCTTTTGGTGGGACACTGTGTCACATGCTTTGGAAAGGTCAAGGAAACGTGAAGAAACAAGGTTGCCCTCATTTCTGTATTGGTTTACTAAGTTGAAGATGAGGAGGGGAGTAGTAGTATTGTCTTTGGGCCTGAATCCATGCTGGGGTTGGAAAGGAGGTTGTGTTTGCATCTTGCTAACTAAACTAACAGCGACTCGACAGCTGTCTAGTTTTAGCAGTATGACTATAATGATGTAGGCAAACTGTACTGACGTCACATTCGCTATTTGAATAAGCATTTTCAGTTGTGACTCTGGATATCCTGGACTTATTTTTTAGATTTGTTTATGGTTCTTTACAGATTTCCCTTAAATACCTAAAGGCTTACTTGTGGATCACATGGTCATGTCTATTTTATAAGAACACTTTCACTGGAATAAAATTGTTTAAAACAAAGTGTTCATTTACTGCATTTGGGAAATGACTGAAGAGCATTACAGATATAGCCACACTGAAAAATAACTCTTGAAGAATACTTTTTGATGAATACCTTACTGGTTGAGCTCCAGAATAAATACATTCATAAAGCCACAGAGGTGGTTTTCAGAGTAAGCATTGTTCCCTATGCCTGCAGTTAGCACCCAAAGACTGGACAAGAGCATTTAAAACTAAATGAGCAGTCAAAGAAAAGAAATCCTCTCTCCAGCAAAGATAACACAATGAACTAAATTCTGCTGTAACGAATTCACATTTATAGAAAGCTTGGTCCTGTATCAATAGCTCTCCTCAAACTGCGTTTTTAAATGGCCATTGGCCTAAATGCAGTTTTAGAAGAACTACTGAACTTCAAGTAACATGTAACCCCAGGCATATCAATGCATTCGTTTTTACCTAAATGCGGTGGCAATACAGCTTTGTAAGTAAAAATTTTCTGAATTTCAAATGACAAAATGAGTCTGAGATAAACTCTCTTTCAACTGTATGTACAAATTCCTGCTATAATGCAGACGTACATATGAACAGTTGCAGTCTAGTGTACTAAGGTAATATTACAATTTCCCTATCTTTCACATTTTTTTTTACAACATTGGCCAATTTTTTTTAAATGCACATGAGCAAGATAAAATATACCCAGTGAGATACAGAGAGACAAGTTCTATGCAATTAGGGAACCAATAGCAGAGATCCTTATATATTCTGCTTGTTTCAATGTCTAGCAGAACACTCTTCAGTATCTACACATCTCACCTTGCTGCCGATCTCTACAACAGTACAACATTCCAACAACAAAATACCATGGTATCGCCCTATCAGTGCGTGTATGTCTGTATACACACACACATATACACTTACACATATACATACTGGAAAACCTTTGCTAGTATTTATGAATAAATTAATCCTGTATGATCTGAAAAGTTCCTCTACAGCTACTTTCAGTGAAAACTTTGTGCAATAATCAAACAGCTAAATGTTTCTACTGCACCCCCTTGGCACCACTGCTGTCCAGGAGCACATACATATACAGGTAGGGTGAGGTTTTTAAGCAAAATAAACAGCCAGACAGCATTTATGTTCAGATGAGATTCTAAGACTGTATATTTGTGCATGCGTGTGTGATTCTGCATGAGTACTAAAAAGGGCACTGGATGATGGACAATCATGAGAGTGGGGGGGTACTGGAAGAATTTTGCTCAGAAAACAAGATGGGGCAATGCCTTGGGAGTAGGCAAAAATAGTACAGGAGTGTGAAGGGGTAAAGGCAGGGCAGTCACAGTGATGACGAGAGAAAAGGCAGGACCTTAGCAGAATATTAAGAGAGGAGGACATAACATTCCTCAACATATGAAGAGGTTTGCACCATAATTTACAGACAACGAGGTAGAAATGGACTCATTACAGCCATTGTGTATGGAAGAAACTAGATATGCTTTGGAGAAACACAGAGTGCTAATGTATATGGATCAAATGAGAAAGAAGTATGCAACAGGACATCTACATGGGATGCGGAGTAAACAGAACAGAAAGATGAGAAACAGTAAACTGGGTTTTGAGATCAGGTCAGTTTAGGCTTAAAAGGGTGATGCAGGGTTGCAATGTAAAGGGATGATTAGCCATAAAATGTGCAATTTTAGTGGAAGTTTGGTCTAGTTCAGCATAAACAGGTGACCACAGGTCTGTAAGGGCACTGGCTCCAAAGACAGAGACAAAGAAACGATGCAAGCTCTGGCAATGAGGGCCTTAAGAGTCTGACATTGCAAAGGATGCCCATAATTAATGGAGTCTACATTAGAACATCGAATGTTCAAAATATCGAACGCTCTACAGAGCGAAAATGCAGGACCTCAAACTTGTTATTGTGAGTGTCTGTGCCCCCCACACCCCCCGCTAAATATATATTCCAACTCCGAGATCGCACTACAGTGAGGAAAGGGCAAACATTCCAATCTTCACTGTACTGCAATCTTAAAAAAGCACTTCAAGGTCCTGCATTTTCACTCTTTAGCGCATTGGATATTTTGAACATTCGATGTTCTAATATAGACCCAATTAATGATGCTCTGGTAGAAATATAAAGAGAATGAAGGAAGAATAAGATATTAGGACCTAAATACAGAGATAATGGAGTAAATAATGAGGACAGTAATGGAACACAATGCCAAAAGTCTGCATAAGACTTAGACAAATGCATGCATTAAAGAAGTAAGGACATTGTATACAGATTGGGATATGCTTGCACCTAGATTCAGGGTGTACAGAAGGAATAGGGAGATGACAGCAATAGGAAGTAAAAGTAACTCTAGAGACTGAAAAGATATAGTGTGAGATACCCTGTGCTGAGGGAGGGAAGCAAGGATAAGTTAAGGTGCTGATTTTCTGACTGGTGAGTGGAGCAGGCAATGCTTGATGGGTAGTTGCGGTAACATCGGTCTCAGGAGCAGAATCGAAAATGGGAAGGAGAACTAAATATGCCATCCATGTGCAGCAAGAGCTTTCAGCTCGGAGTACTAATCTTTTATAATTCTGCCCCTTCCAAAATAACTGCTCTTTGTTTTATGGTATTTAAATTAATGTGTCAATAAAGGTAGATCACATACACCAGAAATCACATAATAGAACCTTTTAATTGGGCAGCTAGGAATATAACAAGTTTTAAGTTTGGGCTTTTAATTGTCTCCAAGTTGCTGAAAATGCTGTCCATTAAAAAAAAAATAATAATAATTTAAATGCTGCGGCTCACATGGTATGAACTTGGTTATGCATCTTATATCGATGAAATAAAAAGATGTCCACATACAGCGTAAGCAAGGAGAGGGAAACAGTTTTTGATGTGATGGAAGCCATAAAAAAGTAAGTATCCAGTGAGGAAGGCACATTTCCGCTGGCCTAATGCTCATCTAGGTAAATTAAGTAGAGGGTTATAGATGAGGCAACCAATAAGCAGCAATAATTTTGACATTATGCACTTAACTACCTCTAGAAAATTGCTGGGAAGCCTCACAAGAACAAAATCAGGAGGGTTGATTTTAGTCATTCAGGAAATAGAGTGCTAAAACACAACATAATGAGGGTACTGCAGGAGAGCAGAAGTGTGTGGTGAGGGAAGGAATGCAGTCCAGTATCAACAGAATGAAGTAATGTGGGAAAAGGAGGCAAATCATGATGTTAAATGTAAAACTGGTCATGGGTAACAAATGATAACAGGAAGCCTCATAGAAGGGTGTAGAGTAAAGAAAAGGGTGAGAAATAAGCCTAGAATTACGTTAGAAGATAAAAACTATTTAGCAGGTCAAGCAAACTTGTAAGGGACAGGTAAATAATGTCCATTATACATTCTATAAATAAACTGCAGAATGTAAAGGAATCTGTAGGCCATTCTATTACTGGAAAAGAGATGGGAGAAGGAGTGATAATTATTCATATCAAGCACAAACACAGAGTATGCTGTTTCCCTCTGCATTTAAAATAAGCTGACAAGATAAATCCTGGCATGACAGCAGTTCTAGATTAGGACAAATACGAAAGTGACTAGAGAGGAATTGGAGAAGGAACTGGGACTTTAGGAATATAAAAGATGTTGGTCCCACAAGACCTGCCCCCAGCATGCTCCGAGCTGAGAGTGGTACTTGACAAACTACAGACACAACAATGCTGCCTCTCCCTAGAAACTGGACTAGTACCACAAGACTAGAAGGCAGCAGTTGTGATTTACTAGTATAAAGGTGTATCGAATACGACAGTTTCCTTACAATATCACTGAAGCTTATGAAAACAAATCTGTCTAGCCAGGCTATCAAAGATCCTGCTTACAAATTTTCTATCATGGACAACAGAGGTGGTGATATGCTCTAGAGAGAAGAGGAATGAAGGTCAGCAGGACTAAGACAGAATATATGTGTGTGAATGAGAGGGAGGATAGAGGAATGGTGAGGATGCAGGGAGTAGAGGTGGCGAAGGTGGATGAGTTTAAATACTTGGGATCAACAGTTCAGAGTAATGGTGAGTGTGGAAAAGAGGTGAAGAAGAGAGTACAGGCAGGGTGGAATGGGTGGAGAAGAGTGTCAGGAGTGATTTGTGACAGACGAGTACCAGTAGGAGTGAAAGGGAAGGTCTACAAGAGGGTAGTGATAACAGCTATGTTATATGGGTTGGAGACAGTCGCATTGACAAAAGGGCAGGAGTCAGAGCTTGACGTGGCAGAGTTGAAGATGTTAAGATTTGCACTTGGTGTGACTAGGATGGACAGGATTAGGAATAAGTATATTAGAGGGTCAGCCCAGGTTGGAAGGTTTGGAGACAAAGCCAGAGAGGCAAGATTACGTTGGTTTGGACATGTGCTGAGGAGGGATGCAGGGTATACTGGGAAAAAGATGCTAAGGATGAAGCTGCCAGGTAACAGGAGAAGAGGAAGACCTAAGATAAGGTTTATGGATGTTGTGAGAGAGGACATGCAGGTGGTTGGTGTGACAGAGCCAGATGCAGAGGACAGGAAGAAATGGAAACAGTTGATCCGCTGTGGCAACCCCTAATGGGAGCAGCCGAAAGAAGAAGAAGCAGAAGACAACAGCAAGGCATGAAGTAAACAGCTTTCTGTAGATGTGATATTTTGAATACTTGGCAAAGACTCACTTGTCATAGTCTTAAAGACTGTCTGGTAAGTAAACTGGCTTGTTCATGAAATCATTTGGTCAAAACCAGGAGAGTGAATGGGCAATATGTGAAAGCATTTCTGACTTACTGAAAGGTTTTGCTATTACTACTGCACGATGGGGTGTGGACAGCTATAGCCCCATGTTGTGCTGTACGGAGGGGTGTGTTGGGCTATAGCCCCATGTGAGAAAACTGTGGTGTACCCAGTTTGTCTGTAAACTTGACTGAATGGGCACTTGAAAGAAGGAGACTGATTACATGAGCTGCATCATCCTTTACCAGGTCACTGGGAAAATTAAAGGATAAGGCAGAGCCCCAAAATGCTGGGTGGATAAGAAATGCATTGACTTTCTAGAAGCAGAGAGTGACAGTTATGATAGGAAATGGCTGGAAAGCTGTGAAATGCCTCAGGGTTTAATGCAGGTACTGGTCTCAGTTTAAAGTATTTATGACTGACATGCCACTCGGTTTAGACAGGAATGTACAATGTATGCCTTATCATCAATGACATCAAGCTTGGTGCAATGGTAATAGCCATTGTGGACAGTCTACAGTAATGCATAGTGTTGCCTATGTGGGAGAGTTTGGAAGTAGCTGAAATTTAGTGCCAAACTTTGAAAGATTATGTACTTAAGTAGTGGAAATCCAAGAAAAACAGCCATGCTTGGTGTAGTTACTTTAAAGGATAACAAAATAGCAAAATGATCTGGGTGTGAATCCCCAGTAGGACAAATCATGCAATGTAACATGAAAGGATAGTGGAAAAGTCAGAAGGACAGTGGAGTGTACAGCCAGGGGACTGAAGTCCATATATGCTTTGGACATCCTTTTGTACAGTGCAGTGGTAAGGCCACATCTGGAGCACAGTTCTGTCAGCTACAGCTGTAGTAGAAAGTGTGTACAGCAATCACTTACTGACCACTGATGGGACTGGAGAGGCAGTGCCTGTAGAAGGACAGATCACACACGAAGGAAATGCAGATAGAAGAAAGAAGAGCTACACAAATAACTTTATATAGTGAACAGAATTCCAAGAGGTTCACGATTTGTTTCTCAACTGTACTTCATCAATTTACCTGCATATTACAAGAATAAACACTGTTCACAGCATGCTTAAAGGCTTCAGCATGCAAAAGTACTCAATAGTAACTGTTTAAAAGCAGGCACTGGGACTATGAATATAACAATACTTCCTGTTGAGAATAATTATACTGTTTTACTGGAAAAAGCTAGCACATCTCTCCAGTGACTGGGCAGAAATGTTGTTATGAGAGACCCTCTTCAGACACACTGTAAGGTATAAAGATGGCCATGAAAGTAACATGAGGTACAAACAAAGGACAAGCTCTAGACATAAGAACTACATTATACAATGTAGGTAGCAATTTTACTGTGAATTAGTAAAGGACTAGGTGCAAACAGTAAACACAGAAAGGACTACAACATTTGGGAGAGCTGCTACACGTGCATATGAACTACATTGCAAGGCACACTATAGCTGTAACAAGTCACAAGTATAAAATAAAACAAGCATGGAGCTCAGTTCCTACAAGATAACCATTAGCATCATCACCATCGTCATCTAGTCACATCCAGGAGAAATTGATTGTGCTTTTTTTCCAGATATTCCACAGGATTATTTTCCAATTTAAAACTACATCAAGCACCTCAGAATGCTGGTGACAAAATACTTCATTGCAACGAGTTGTCACTAAAGGGCCTGTAAGTCACATTTAGGTATAACCTAAAACAAGAGAAGGTAAGCTACTGATCTCACATTTCCAAGCATATTATTTTATGGCCAAGGAGAGAACAGATCTCCAATGTACAGCAGATTATGAGCACAGATTCTTGATTTTTAATCTGTACTTATTATATATATACTCAGACAAGAAATGCAAGACACAGAAAGGCAGCTGGAGCTCAGATGTGAACATGTGCCTTAATTTGCAGACAACTTGCATTACTCCGAAAGGATTCACAAGGGCTACAAAGTGCTCTAGCAGAGACTTCAATCTAAACCCTAGACTGCAAAAATATTCAATACATCTTCAAATGGTATACTATGCCTGGATATGAATTTGTGTGCCTGTGAATGAAAATCTTGTAACAAAACACTAGTCACCTTCAGCTTGTACAAATATCAGAGAGCATCCAGATCTAATCATTGCAGAGACCTTTTCCTGGGTTTGTCTGTCTTCAGTCTGCATGTATGATATGAATTCACTCACTTGGCAAGGTACTGAAAACAGTACATTACTAATGGAGTAAACCAGCTGGCAAAGGTTCCCCAGTTTACAACTTCACTGTTACAGTACTGTGTCTGCTTAGACAGTACATAAACTATCAATTTGCAATTAACACCGTCTGAAAATACCTTAACTAGATCATAACTGAGATATCATAAGAGTTACAGCAACAACATTTGCTTACTTGCACAGTATGCTATACAGTTTATTACAGCAATTTAAAACAGCATCTGCTTTTACAGATTGATTGTTGTTATGGGGAAACAACACAGGCTCCACATTATGCAAAAACATCATTTAGATGTCCACACAAGCAAAGGGCAATTTGAATACAGGGCATTTGTTTGCAGGTCGTGTATTCACATGGATTAACCAAGCAGGCTACCATAGCAGGTTCTATTTTGTGGTTATTTATAAGAAATGTACAACAAAAACAGCTCTAAAAACAAATACTACACAGCAGTACCAACAGCTGATCCTGTAGACAATTTCTCACAGATATCATAGCTTTGTTTCCTCACTCATGATAGTGACTCAACATCCACAGCTGAGACAGCATTTGTCAAGTAGACACTATATAGTAACCAGTCTGTAAATAAAATAGTCTGTGATTAACGGACAAAAAAAACATACAGCTGAAATTATATAAGGTCAGTGCCAGAAAACATTCAGAATAATTAAGGGTCAATAGTCGTCAAAAAGAAAGAGTTGCTAAATCTCACAAGAAAAAAAAAAAGAAATTCAGACTAACCTGCTGTGACCAGTTACTGTGGGAGGGGAGAAAAATGCAGTCAGTTATTAGCAGGATGCATCTGGCAGTAGGCAAGCCATTCTGTAAATATTAAACTGAGTGGCCCCTTTATCTCTATTGTTTTCTTTTACCAATATACCCACTCTCATTAATTTAGGACTATATCTTCATCTCTCACTCTCTATATGGACTGTTTTATCTTCCAATACTGCTCTCTGAAGTACAAAATTTCTACAGATGCTTTACTGCTAATTCCTTCTGTGACAGAGTCCTAATGGACGACATTCTTCCTGCATATTGATACAGTCATACCAATTACTGGCTGTAAAATAAAGAGTGACAAAAAATCTCTGGCTACTATAATCATAAAATATATGTTTGAATATCCCTATTCAAATTATTCCTTCTATATAATTTTAGTCTGCATTTCTCTAATGATTTGCCATTAAGTATTGAAAAACAAGTGCATGTTATCTTTGCTGAAATGTCATTAACTTTACAAACATTACTTTTTCACTATACTTTCTTTAGCAGGGAAAACTGTTGTCTAAAATTAAACTACTACCAAATTAGGACTCTTTCCCATTAGAAATACACTACTCCTTTCCTTACCCAGCTTGTATGAAATGTTCAAGATAGTGCAGTCAGCCTTTGTATGGTGGGGAGTTCCCCAATGATATCCTGAGGTTTTCTTACAGATGACACATCGGATTGTAGGGCCATTATCCCTGACACTGGACATCATATATTTCCACAAGTATTAATTACTTATTTTGAACACTCACTTTTCTAACACTTAGTCTAGTTTCATATAAACTGGCATAGTAGGCCTACTATGTTTTTTGAACTTCTATTAAAATCATTGCAAACCAGTTTCTTTTATGTTTTTTAAGACAGTGAATCCATTTAAACATTTTAATCTCTAGTCTTTTTTTCATTAGGAAGACAAACGGTCTCCAGGTAGAGCCATTTAAACATGATGTGGGGCTTTAAAATACAAGAAAAACAAGACAGTTTTTACAGCTGATATTCATCCAAGCACAAAGTCAAATCTGTAACAGTCCATTTATTTTCCATCTTTATTTTTCTTTTTCATATTCAGGAAAAATTTCTTATATAAAGACACTGGATTAATAAGCGGTCTACTACCATTAAAAGACTTGACATGTTTTATAGATGTTTAGTGGTCCTGAACTCCAGCTTAGCTACAGACTTTCAAAAAGAGATTTAATGAAATCATATTATGTAGATGCTTTTAGAAAATGCTAATTGTATCAAAGAGACTCTATATGTTCACCTAGAACCTTAATCATATATCAAAATATTTTCATCATATGTAGTTGACACAGTATGAACAGATGGGCTATTCTGTATTAATACACTATGCTGGCACATATGTCAGGAACTGGACACTTGGCAGAACATGTGATGGTCAGTCCCTAACTGCAATCGTGGTGGTAACTACAGATTCAGTTTGGACAAATATTGCAAAAATAAATATTCCTTATACTTATAAGGAATGGATTCTGGGAGGGACCACAATTTCAAAAGAATGTTACCTTTGCTTCAACTGCAACTAAGCACATCATTTTGCTTTTTAGGATTTAAAGTTTACCACGTCACTGCATACCTATTTTTTATTACAGTTATCCTGAGAGCATTACAGACTGATTAAAAACTGCAATGTTAGGCAGCAGGGTAGGGTGAAGGAGGGATGGCACTCAACTTATTTTTGTACTATTTTTGTACTATTTCCACAGCTTTCATAAATGCTTTACATGTTTTTAATTTTATGGGTATCATTCATTCGTTTTGTTGTTAACCAAATTTGCTTAACTGCCCATGTACAGTAAACTATTACAAATATTAAACTGAGTGGCATTATTCTGCATTTAGGAGCTGTATACATTTAGCTGATCAAAGGTCAATGTTGCAATTCTATTCCTCGTTCCTGGTTCATTAGAAAAAAATGGCATGATAAATTAATCTATTCCAAGTCAAATAAAAAAAACAACACAACACATAATACAAATATTTCAACTTCATATCACAATGAGCAATTGTTAATACTGAATGGAAACCATATACAAACAAAATGCAAATAAAAATGTTTAACTGAAATTGAAAGAAAACTATGACCATTTGAAGTGCTTTAGTTGCATTGTGTTATCACAGTACAAATAAATATCAAGGCATCACATCAAACTAAATGCAAATGTAATCTCCTAGGACACCTGCAACCATATTAAAATACACGACAAAGCTATGATAAGAAAAAAAGAATGTGATATCTAAAGAACTATTATCTTCAATGCAGTACTACATAATATAGATTTCTTTTGTGGCAAACCACTGAATCATCTGCCAGTAGAATGGTTATGCAGGATTCTCTGGACAGGACAGCTCTAGCAAGTTCATCTTTTGCAAATAGATTTATCTGGTTAATCTTCTGATAACCATGAAGCGGGACTGGTCCTGTAGACCCTTTTCAGCCAGAGCTAGACAGCAAGGGCAAACATAAAGGCTGTACAAAAGGAAAATGTGCAATAAGTCACTTTATTACCAACTATGTAGGGTAGGGGGTGAAACAAAGTCCACAGAAAACTTATACGAAAGAATATCATGAAGACCATATTGAAAACAAAAGCAGATCAAGAATAAACCTAAGACCCGTGAAACAGAGTAATAACTAACATTATAACATGAAAGACAGGCATTAAATGCAGATTCGGGTTTTAAACCTATAAAATGAACACTAAAATGAATTAGGTAGGTGGGAGGGTGGCCTTTTTCTTGTATGTGTTCTTAGCACTGACAGCACTCTATATTTACAAAATGACATCTATGAAACCTTATTCTAGGTCCTTGCAACCTCTTCCAACTTCCAACTGCATGGGTAGTGCGTGTTATCCCAAGTCACCTTCCCTCAACTCTTGGATTTATGTTCACTGTCTGTTATTCAAGAGAACACCAACAGTAACATTTTGGGACAAAACTTTCAGAGCATTCATTATTTCATCACTGCATTAAATTCAATATGTTGTCCAAAATCACATCTGGGATATGAATATGCAGGGGCAATACAGCTATTCATCAGATAAGGTCTTGCAGATAACATTTTTGCAGATTTGATATGAAAATTAACTTATACAAAGCTCTGAAAAATATTTGTAAACATAGATGCAGATATAACTTGACATTTAAGAGTATTACGAGACAAAAAACATATCTCAGGGTTTTAAATCACAAAATTATGAAGCGTCATCATGTAAAATTTAATTTCACACGATAACACTTCATAATTTTGTGGTTTAAAACTATGCAAAGAATGAGACACAGAAGGAATTACACAGATGTTTCACTACAAATCTGGGTTTATATTGCTAAGAAATGATAAAGTTCTGGCAAACATAAAACATCACATTAAAAAATGAAATCTATTGTACTTCTTAAGTAAGCAGCCTGCTGACAAAGCAGAGCAATGGGCAGTATTGGAAATAGAACTGTGCTACAAGCTTTTATACAATATGAATCTGGGGTGGTTCTGCAGACTGAGTATCAGAAAAATGAGCTTAAGATACTAGTCATACAAAAATACGTATACATATATAACAAGTTTGGAACAGGAAACATCAACTGTCTTCAATATAGTAGCTCTTGTATGTTGTACATAAGTGGGTTGGAGTAGAAAATGCAGTCGGTATTCAGGGTGGTCTGCATTTGTTTTGTTTTCAGTCATGGTATGTGGTACACATGCAGATGCAGTATGGAGAAGTAAAGCATTACAATATACACCATTCTGCTATCCTGATCACAACTCTTTGTTTGTCAATATACTATGGCAAAAAGATAGGAGGTAAACAATGAGCTATTTTTTATTTTGTTGTTACTGTTATTTCTCTTTTAGAAGTGTAGCCAGGGTGTTCAGCATGTTAACTCATTACATCTGAGTGACACCTCCAGGTGTATCTGCAGTAATCTCCTTCTGACACCTCTAGGAGTCAAATATTGCTTGTTCATATTTGAATCAATAATTCCAAAACCACGCTACATAAAAGATAAAGCTTATACAATGGAAAACCCAACTGCATTAATACTTGACCTCTGTCTAGTGCAGGTAAAAGACATTAACTGTTGTTTTTATGATATTAATTTATATAGATATAATTTCACATTTTTCTAAATTCCTCAACAACAAAGTAATGCAGACAGAACTCCTTAGCCTCATATGGAAGCTCTCAGCTAGATGAATAAAATGCTGCTGACAGTATGTATGTGTGTAACTTGAGTGGTTGCCGAGATATTGTAAGCTGTTTACAACATATTACACATGTAATAGTTACTGTGTTTACTGTGACTTATAAATTTTGGTTTAAGACCTAGAACCTAAAGAATACTACCACTACCCTTTGTGCTGAAGAGTTTGCCATTTATACTTCTTTCATTACCTCTATGGTTCCAGAGATCTGAACATTTGTTTGAAAAGAGAGGACATAATTTAATTCCATCAAAAGGCTTAGGCTTCGCCCATTGGAAGTAACAGTGTAAATTTCCAGAGCTTCATTGGAGTGAATGAGATAAGAGCTCTTACTGTAAAGAAATCTTGAATTACTCTAGAGATATAACTGAGGAATAATTTATTTAACACAAGTAATTGCATGAAACCTGATATAATTCCTGTTGTTATGAACAATTATCCCTGGCTTTTTTTTTGCATTGTCCCATGAGGATATCTTTTGTTGATTATTGCTTGTAAAACAATAACAAACTCTGAGTAAATACCACCAAGGCCTAAATTTGGATGAAAGCATATGGTTTGGCCTATAATTAAATTTATACAATTCTTCATTATTGGCAAAAGTTTTTTCACATGGTTTGGAAAATTTCATCTGTATTACATTGCTAACACCTTTACTGAAAAAATTCTAAATAATAGACAGATTATGCACATTTTGAGGGATGGTCAATATAACGTTACACAAAAATATTCTACCACTAGTGCTTTAATCTCCTAGTTCAATAGTGTGTATGATGCCCATGATTCTTCTGTTCACACTGCTGCACTTCTTCTGGATTATTCTAAAACGTTTGCTTTCCTTGGTCATCATAATATTTATTAGTTACTTTGAAGGTGTGCAGATGCTTGGGTGTTTTCCTGTCTAGATGACAAAACCAATGAGATCAAAATTTGAAATTGTTTCTCTTTTTGTTCTTTTACTAAAGTCAGGGCTCTATAGGGAGTTCTTATTGGTGCATTTGTTTTTTATTATTACAGCTGACTATCTTTAATTTGGGTTTGACTTCTACATTATAATGTATGCTGTCACTGGCATTATTGCATTGTAGCATGAATTCTGAGTCAGTTCTTCAGTTAATTCAAACTGACATGTTCATGTTTCAGCAATGACATAAAATGATAGTTCTAGTACTGATTATGTCTCTCTTTATGTGTTGTTCCACTCTACCAATTAATGGGTAACTCACATTTAACATTTTTTGAGTAAAAAGATTTTTACCAGATTGTCTCAGCTATACAAAGTCAATTCTTACTGTTCTAGTACAATTACAGTTCTCCTAAGAAAACATTTATTGTTATCTGTAGGTAACTACAGTTTGGTTATATTTTCATAAATCTAATGCTATTTATCATTCTGCTTTAAGATGTATACATAACAGTCCTAAAAATAATGGTGCACATTAGAGTAAAGTTGGTTGATACACAGTATACCTGCATACCAAAGCCCATAGCAATTCATAAAGAGTTTTACATAATGGGAAAAGACTATGTACATGATGTTGCCTTACTATGGAAGCACTGTACTCTAGGCGTTGCATAGAAATGGAAAACACATCCTTTTTGCCCTGTCCAATTCAGCAAGCTGTAAACATTGGGACAGCAACTGTATACTGAATTATGGTGCTGTGCTTTGCCAGTACAGCAGTTCCCTTTTCCTGATAGTAAGTGATATATGGACCATCTCAAAAGCAAAAATGTCTGTTGCATGGCAGGAAAATCCCTACCAGCAATGGAGCTCTCCATAGTACTGGAACCTGCAACCGCATACCCCCCCCCCCCCCCAGTGATGTTGGCAAGTTCCCAGCAGTTGGAGCTTGCTCAGCACCAGAAGCCCACATTATCATATGATAGTAATAACTACCCAGTCTGCTGTCATGCCTACCTGGTGAAATTTTGTTATGAACCACTCTTATGTATGATGAATAACAGCAGCAGAAGGTTGTTGTTTGTCTTTTCAGCTTTTCCTGGTTAGGGGTCGCCACAGCGGAACTCCGGTCCGTTAATGATTGGCAGTCGATTTTTATGGTGGAGAGTTGCCAGCCCGACGCCCAGCCTTCAGCGAAGGAATACCCATTCACGCATGTCTTTCGGAGGCCACTCGACCATGGGGAGGACATGCAGACTCCACACAGAAGGCAATCCAGCCGGGAATCGAACAGGAGAACCTCTTGCTGTGAGGCAACAACACTACCGCTGTACCACCACATCTTAGTAATGTATACTAAGCCTATGATTCTAGTATAACTTAATAGGGCCTAGTGTACCATATTAGCTACTTAATAATGCTTAGGACACTTCACTAAGCTGCCCTTCACTGCCATGGTATGTACAGCTGACACAATATACAGAACTTTCTCCCAGCCTGCGCATTTAACTAGTAAAGAGTTGTGCACTTGGTGTAACCTAGGTGTTCCTATTTGCCATTCAAATAAATGGGATGCGAGTTGCCTGAAGCCATAGACAACCATGGGTATTTGGATTTACAACCTATACCACAGATATCTTCCATATTATACTGCTAATCACTTCACATTGCAATTTTTGGTTGTACTACACTAACACCAAAAATAAAAATCCGTGGTATCCTTCGAAGTCTCAGAAAACCCAGTATGCAACGTATACTGGATCAAAAACAAACCAAGAAGAAATTTCACAGTGTGATGGGTATGAAGTTCACTCCTTGAAATATGTTATGCATCTAGTTCACTAATAAAAAAAATCAAACTTTAAAATATGTACTACAAAATAATAAATAGTAGGTAGTCCACAGTTGATTTATGAATGGAATATATTTTATTAAAACACACAAGCAAGTGATCCTAGATGAGTATAATGAAAAGCATTAAAGATATTCGTTATTTATATATAATCAGGTTATTTGGAGCAAGGGAGTGGTTACACAGGGTGGCTCTGAGACTGTGTTACCTTAGAACTGAAACTAAAAGCTAGAGACATACGAAAATATATAATATTAACAACAGCTCATTAAGGCTAACCTACAAATCCAAACATTAATTAAGAAACAACTCACTAACAAAAATGACTAATTAACTAACAAAAAGATCTACCACCAGACATCTATCAGAATAAATATTAATAACTTATAAAATGAAGATGCATATTTCAGGAAGTGAACTTCACACCCTCCACATTCCGAAGTTTCTGCTTGGTTTGTTGTATTATACTAACTTACATTTAATTTGTCAGTAACCATTTTGTTCTAATTATTAAATCATTGTCATATAATTTGTATCTACTTTTAACCAATGCTGCCATATGATGTCTAATTTGGTATAATTAAACTATATTTTTTGTGTTATTTTTAAAAAATGTAAAATTATTATTCTTAAAATGTTTTTTAATACTTTGGAGCTTTTCTCCCTGGGCTTCCACTGATAATGGGCTTCTATCCAGGCAGACTTTCCCAGTGATCAAATGCCAATAAATAAATAAGTAAATAAAGCTGTTCAAATCTTTGTTTGTTCAAAATACCCACTCTTGTCAGGATTCACCCTGGGTTACTCCTGTTTTTAAGGAAAGGGAGCTCAGCAATCATTGCATATTACAACAATTATATTTATTTCTACATATTGCTCTGAATATTTAAAAATTAGTAAACTAAGAATTTTTTTAACATTTGGGGATTCTTGCTGATATGTAAACTTTTACTGTATTTATTATGTGCTTGGATTCATTAAGCAAAGCGTTTGCTTACTCTTTCCAAAGATAAATAAAATGAAATGAAACTCAGCTCTGTACCATTTACTGGCTGGCTGCTGTGAATGATTTTGGGCATTAGGAACCACCAATGTCATACGAAAGTCAGTGTTTGCATTGGAAGTACCAAAAAGCAGCAGCAGGTGGGCAGATAATTTTCTTTTTTTTTTATTAATCGAGGTGAGCACTCATTGAGAAGGTAACATTTGGCCATCTTGAATGTTTATCCATTTTGCTCCTTACTTTAGAAGCACACTTGTTTTGTAGGCAACAGATGGTTGAATTTGGCAATATGTATCGTATTATAGCAGAGAGTCAATTATCCAAACTAATTGGGACCTAAGGTAGTTCAGATAATCAAACATATAATTGAGCTAATTAAAAAACTTCCACAATCTTCTTTTTTCTGCATGCACTTTTCAACCATTCACCAGTTCCGGTGGACAATAAAGAATATTTTTCACACACGAGCTGGCTACAAGCTCAAAAAACACACACAAGCAAATATGTATAATGTTTACATATTCAGACTATGATTTTTCCAACCCAAAAACTTTGGAAGGCTGTGTTCGGATAATTGACATTTTGGATAATCGATGTTCAGATAATTACCTCTCTACTGTGTATTGTACTGCAGTGTAGCACTACTGTGGGTGAAGTGAGAGGTGTTTACTTAATTCCACATTAGTGCTGCAGTCTTCAAAGCAGTTGTGTTATTGCTCGTCAAAAGGAATGGCACACTCCTTAATCGTTTGACAGGTTACGTTAACTGCATCACCCAGCATGCTGACACTGACTACGTAGTACAAGAGTCAGCAGAGCTGAACCCTAAACTAAACAAACAAACGTGCAGATGAAGGGCAGGACATCAAATCTTAGCAAAGTACCTAATTTCACAAAATGATATACAAAAAATAAATCACTTGAAATAAAATCTACTAGCTAGTTGTAAATGAGCAGTCGCACAAGCAGATGTACTGCTCCCTGGTAATGCATGTGAGCTGGGGTGAAGCTTAGAGATGACATGTGAGCTGGGGTGAAGCTTAAAGATGACATGTGAGCTGGGGTGAAGCTTAGAGATGACGTGAGCTGGGGTGAAGCTTAGAGATGACATGTGAGCTGGGGTGAAGCTTAAAGATGGCATGTGAGCTGGGGTGAAGCTTAAAGATGACATGTGAGCTGGGGTGAAGCTTAGAGATGACATGTGAGCTGGGGTGAAGCTTAGAGATGACATGTGAGCTGGGGTGAAGATTAGAGATGACATGTACACTGGAAGGTGAATGGAAAGAATGGTGACTGCAAGAAAGTGACTTTGAGTGGGGGTCTGTGTTGATAACATTAGGGCATGGACAATTCTAGGTGCTACATAAGCTCCTGTTCAAGCTTTTTTTGTTTACTTAGTTTTTTTTTTTTTTTTACAAAACACCATTACAACAAAAATACAAACATTAAAAACTTAAAAGAAAAAATATAATATTACAGTTTGTCTTTTTGAAAGCCTGCCTGAAGCCAGCCAAACAGGGTAAATCCCAAAGACATCAAGTTACCAAGCTCCGCAGGTAAGGAGCTTGATAACAGAATGATCAAACTCCTGAAGTTTCAAAATTTAGCCGGGGAACCACTAGCAGCTACTCAAAGGCTGAATGCAAAACTCATACAGGGTGGTAAGGCATGATAAGCTCCTTCAGGTAGCAAGAACCCAGGTAATGAATGGACAAATACACCAGCAGTAGGACTTTGAAAATTACCCTATAATGGAAGGGAACCCAATGAAGGCTGCACAGAACAGGAGTGGTATGTTGGTAACACTGGGTACCAGTCAGTAAACTTGCTGTGGAGTTTTGCACAATCTGTAAGTGGTTCAGTTCGGTGTTAGACTGTCCCAAGTAGAAGGCACTGTAGGCACTGTAGAAGTCCAGTTTGGAAGAGACCAAGGCATGAAAGGCAATCAAGAGATCAGCCTGAGGTATTAAGCGCTTAATCTTGGAAATATTTCTCAGATGGAAATGGGAAGATTTCACTTCAGCTGACACATGGTCCCAAACTGCCAGCCAAGAGTCAATAATAACACCACGATTATGCACCTGATGGTGGGTCTTGACGCAGAGAAAGCATTTGACAGAGTAAGCTGGGAGTTTATGAGCAGGGCAATGGAAGCATTTGCATTCCCTGATAAAATTATAAGATTGATTAGGAGGGATTACAGGCGAAAATTAAAGTGGATGGGTTCCTCTTTCATAACATCTGTTTGAGCAGAGGAACCAGGCAGGGGTGTCCTCTTTCCTCTTTTTTTATTTCCAACATATTTAGAACCTTTGTCAAAGCAAAAAAAGAGACTCAGAATTCAAAGATATAATTGGTATGATAGTCATGAAAAGCTGGCTATATTTCCAGATGATGTTATTTTATACCCGATAAAACCAGAAAAGGACATTTCAGTGTTGTAGAACATTTTGAGGCAGTTTCAAATCTTTTCGGGATACAAAATGAATGAAGCTAAAATGCAATAGTTATAAATTATGTGTCCACACACAAATTGGTTCAGCAATACCCATATTTATGGGGACATGATAAAATGAAGTACTTAGGAGTATGGGTTAAAAAGGATTCTGGTGTGGCAGCTAAAGGTATGTGGGAAGAGACTAAACAAAAGATAATACAAAAATTGAGAAATCGGAAGCTCAGTTATATAGATATGAACAGCAAGATACAAACAGAAGGTTTTAGTCCTTTTAGTTTTATACACAGGTCAAGCATACTTTTATAAGTTGTGAACAGCAATTAATAAAAAGCTGAAGGATTTTATCAGGGAGGGGAAGACTGCAAGAGAGTCAAGTTGGATAAGCTGATTCTTTAAACTGAACAAGGCGACTTGGTATTACCCGATTTGAAGGGGTATTTCAGATCCACACAGTTAAGTCACCCATACATAGCACAATCAGTAACCTATAATTCAAAGTGGAAAGGGATGATGATGAAACGGGGAAGCTCAAGAAACATGGAGAGACTGGGATGTTGGATGTAGATCATTAAGGAAAATAACAGCAACCATACAGAATATTATATTCATAAAGTAGCAGCAGGTATTCTAAGAACTAAACCAATACAGGAATGGAGAAACAAGATTCACCAGATAGGATACACAATATGCAAGAGGGCAGTGGAATTTATTGGAGAAAACTGATAAAAGAACCTAGGTATTGGGGCAAATAACTAGAGAGGACTGATATCTGAGTATAGGCAAAGAGAAAGGAATAGGGGATCCTAAGTGAAAGACCAGCACTGGTAGAGTTTTTAGTAGAATCTAGAACAGAAGCTGCTGTTAAAAAAGGAGTAATTAGTACAGCATACAAAATATCGCATGATAACTATAATAATGAATCAGAGGAGGTTAGAAAGGATCGGAAAGAGAGATTGGATAAGCAATTCACAAAAAGGATATATGCATGTCATATGCAACAAAGTCTGGAAGATTTGGAATCTTTGCTTGGAAGTGTTTACATAGGTATTTTTATACCCCAAGTAGACTCCAAAGAATTATTCCTCAGACAGCAAATTTTGGAGCTGCAATGGGGAAGAAAGAGGTAACTGGGAACATATTTTCTGGCAGGGTAATGAGTTGGCAGACTAGATTCCCAGCAGACTGCTCTGTTGGAAATACTGGGTGAGTAACTGGTATGAATAAGGAAATGATTTTTTGAGCTATGATAAAGAATCGGAATTGCCTAGACGTAGTACAGCCTTACTGAGTCTAATTATGGTGGCTGCCAAAAAACAATTACTAGAAAGTGAAAATCAAAGTCTAAACCAATTATACTAGAAGTAGTGAATATAGTAACAGAGATAAAACAACTGGAAATACAAACTTTAGAAAAAGGTAGGAGCAAATCACATAGAAAAAAATGGGAATTGTAGGCATAATACATGCAGAGGAGGAACGAGGTTTAAAAGATGGCAGGATTTAAAAGAGTTATGTAATGTTTTACTGACAATGACTAGATAGATTATAATGGCTGTATAATGTTTGCAACTAAAATTATGTCAATATGGTTTGTTTTCATTGATATAAATGTATGATTGCCTATATCATATGTGATAATTTAATAAAGATGTTTCTTATTTAAAAAAAAAAAGATTATGCACCTTATGGACAAATTCAGGCTTGTTACCCTGTGCAGGATAGAACTTGGCAAGGGGATGATAGGGGATTCTCTCAGAGGTGCATGAAGAACCAAGGCCTCCATCTTAGTGGTGTTCAATTTTAAGGAATTTTTAGCTGTGTATGTATCGCTGACTTCAAGGGCATCCTCCAGAGAATAAGTATACACCATCTTACCTTGGGGAAAAGTGAAATAGTGTAGTTATGATAAGCTAAACCCCATTCCCTCAGTAGATCTCCTAATGGAAAGATATACACAATGAATAATAAAGGACACAAAATACAACAGTGTGACATTTTTCCTGTAAAAAGAATATATAAGGAAACAGCTCTAGTACTTCGTAATAATGACCATCCCTCCTGCCATGTCTAAAGGTCAGTTCCCTGTGCTTTCCCTATTAACCTAGTGAACTTGGGCATTCTGAGGCAGTGTAGCAACTACCTTTTGTACACAGACAACCCTCTCCTCTTACCTATCAACACTCAGACTTGTGAGAGATGCGCTTGTATATCCAAATAGGAAGCCATGTACTCTCAAGCCAAGACCAGAATAGCTAGTCAAGAGGAGAAGGTCAAGACCTGCAACACACATTGCCCTCCAGAATACCCACCATCACAGCTCTCACATAAAAACACAAACCACACACCCACCTTCGTGGAAGCTCTCAATAGAAATCTACCTAAACAGCAGAGACCTCCAAGGCAGAAACGCACTCAATCACCACAACACAGCACAAACCAGAAGGCACACAGCTCATCTACACAGTGTGCCCCTCAAACTAAGCCCCTAAGGCAAAACACCTTGCCCAATACACTAATTATAGGTGACTCAATAGTGATGCACACTGATGTCCCACTCACTAGGTTGAATAAGGAGAAGGCAATAGTTAGCTGTCTATCAGGTGCCAGAATCTGACACATAACACATGCACTCAGGTCACTCCACAAGTACAAGTATGACTCTGTCACTGTCCATGTGGGTGTGAATGACCTGAGACGCACCTCCCTGGACTACATGAAAAGAGACATGGAGGTGCTCCTGGATTATGTAGCCCAGGCAGTATGACCCTAACCCTGAGCAGCATCTTACCATCGCCCAGAATACTGCAGTACAAGCAGAAAATGACTGACTTCAACAATTGGCTAAGTTTCTGGTATCATTCTAAGGGGATCCAGTATCTGTCTGCTTGGGATGACATGATTGACAGACTTCAATACTTTGCCAGAGATGGCCTACAATTGTCACTCCCGGATTTCCAGATACTTGTGAAGGCTCTTGCCACCCCTATAGTGCCTTTTTAGATGATATTCCAAAGACCAAATTACCACTGTAACAGCTATAAATAAATGCAATCTGAGGGTCATGCCACTCAACGCTAGAAGTCTAAATCAAAAGATGAACTTGCGCAAAGTGCTCCTCAAAATGGAGAACATCAACATTTGTGCTGCAATGGACACCTGGTTTAAAGCAGCAGAAAGTACCACTGTGTTACCAGGCTATAACTCATTGCACACCTTTCGATCCCAGAACATGGACCGTAGCTCCAAAGGTGGTGGTGTCTCCATATTCATAAAGGATATGCACACCTCCAGACTAGTAGCCCAGCATAATGCATCTGAGATAATTCAGGTACAACTAACACTGGGTAAGATGGCGATTCAGGTTGTAGCCTGCTATAGGTCCCCAACCATGTTCAAAGACTCTCACTCTACGTTACTAAGTGCATACCTCCCAACCTCTTAGAGCAAAAAATCTGGACAAAGCCTAAAATTATGGGGGGACAAATAGGGTCAGATATGAAATATAAACTTAGAAAGTTGATAGAATAATAGGTTTTGCATCAGCATGAATTTTCTGAAGCATATGGATTCTTAATCTCAAATGTATATCATCATGTAATGACTGCAATCGTCAGCTATTTGCCAGAAAGGAACAGATGTTAGGAGGAACACACCAAAAATATGAGGCAGAAATCTGGACATTCTGTGAAAACCTGCAAAGTTGAGAGGTATGCCTGGAAGCTATTAGGGTCCAACCCAACACTCATACTAGGTGACTTCAATTACTCCTCCATCAACAGGGAAAACTACTCATGCACCAATACACTGGCCCAACGTTTCCTGGTATTCATCAATTTCAATGCCCTGGACCAGCTCATTCTTACCCCCACTAGAGAAAGCAACATCCTTGAACTGGTTATTAGAAACATGGCACCGTTGCTCTACAGTCTACACAAATAGTCAATTCCTCCCTGGTTAGATCCGACCACAGACTAATCACCATGGAAATCCACGTCTCACCCACACCTCCTGCAAAGGTAACCACCATGAAAAACTTCTCAAAAGCTGACTTTGGGATCCTAAAAACAGAGGCGGCTAACTTTACGGCATCCATGTCAATGGAAAATAGATGTATGACTGCCGAATCATACACCATTGCACTGTACGAACACGTACATAAATGCATGGAACTAGCTACACCCAACAGAACCAAGACACCCTCTATCAAAAAAAGGAAGCCAATCTGGTGGTCCCCTGCCATTAATAAACTCTACAACAGAAGGAAGAAACTGTTGCAGAAAAAGGTGAAGTCCCAAGACTGGAAAAACTCCCTTATTAGCCTCAACAAAAAGTTGAGATACCTCATCAAAACCTGTAAAGCCAGCTATGAAGGCAGAATTGTGGCAGACACTAAAAACAACCACAAACCCTTCTACAGTTATATCAAGAATCTCCACGGCAATACCCAGGTTTGCTGTGAGTTACTGCACAATGGTACCTCCTATACTGAGCCAACAGATATTGCCAACATATTGGCTGACAGATTCAGTGCCAACTTTACCCCTCCCCCCCTAAAAAGGACCAATCACAATACCGGAGGAACGCCAGGGCCCAGCATTACTGCAGCACAGGTTAAAGCTGTATTAGCCAAGGCCAAGAATACAGCTTCCAAGGGACCCGGCAATATCCCTGGATTCTTCTACATGAACTACAAAGTGAATTGGCACCAAATCTGTGTGCCCTGTTCAATCACAGCCTCACCTCAGACTTTGTCCCTACTGAATGGTGCACTGCTACAGTCATCCCCCTCTGTGAAGGGGGAGCGACTACAGACCCTGGGAATTATCGCCCCATTAGCCTGACAAGTCTGATATGTAAAGCTATGGAGCACATCATCATGGACCTAATTATCAAGGATATAGGGAATCTCCAAACTCTAGACCCCATGCAATATGGTTTTGTGAAAGGTAGATTATGCCTGCTCAACCTGGTTGACTTCTTTGAGTCAGTCACCAGAGCTGTGGATGAGGGCAACTGGCTCACAGATAGAGCCCACAGTGTGAAAGTAGCAGACTCCAAGTCAGACTGCCAACCAGTCACAAGTGGAGTCCCACAGGGATCAGTCCTGGGTTATCTCCTGTTTGGCACCTACTTCTCAGAAGTCCAGGCCAACACGGTGGGAATCTGGCTTACCAAGTTCACAGACGACTGTAAGCTGGGAGCCATTATTAACTCCCCAAGTGATGTAGACATCCTACAAAAAGGCCTCACTGAGACCAATGACTGGTGTTGAAACCATGGCCGTAAGCTTAATGCCAAAAAATGCGTCGTCATTCCCCTTTGGGAAAAACTCAGTTCCCACTAATTACCACATCGATGGGAACCCACTGAACACTGAAGGCATTATAAGAGATCTGGGGACACAGGTCGACAGCAAGCACTCCTTCGACCACCACATTGCCACTAAGTCCTTCTATGTGGCACATTTCATTACTAAGGGTTTTGCATCCAGGAAGAAAGAAGTCATCATCTCTCTGTACTCATCCCTCATCAGACCAGTCATCGAGTAAAATGCCCCATTTGGCATGTACCTCACTAGACACATGCAATAGCTGGAAAGGCCACAAAAGTACCTCACGAAGAGGATCCTAGGCCTTAAACACGTCTTATGCAGACAGACTCAGAAAACTCCAGCTATTCTCTGTCTCATATCGTCTACTAAGAGGCGATCTCTGGTTGACTTACAAAACCTTGAATGACCGAGCTCTGTTAGAAATGCTACATCTAAAGAAATCCCAATCCCTCCACACCACATGCTCCAGAAACCTCAACCTCATTACCACAATCAACAGAACATGCTAGAGGGACAGGTTTATAACCCAGAGAATGCCCATGCTCTGGCATAGACTTCCCATACATGTCAAGCAGAGCACTTCACTGGCCCTCTTCCAGAGAAATCTTGATCATGATGAGTGGACGGAAATAGAAAGTTCACCCCGGGGATCACTCCAATGGCTCTACTTGATAGAGGCACTGGGAACCAACATTGGGCAGCACGATGCCAGGGCACTTCTATGGGCTAAGCTTGTAAAGACTCCAGGGCCATTAGCCTAGTACACACCTATGAACATTCAGGATACAATAAGGAAGAACGAAGTCCAGAGCAGACTATGTGTACAGTTAGATAAGAAATAAACTAGCCGAGAACCATAGCCGGAATTTCAAAATAAGACTGTAAGAATTCCATTAAGATACCATGATCCACTGTGCCAAAAGCCACAGAGAGATTCAATAGGACCAGCACAGTATAGTGTTGTTGCTGTCTTGTGGAATTAACAAGTTATATTTTTTAACTAAGACAGTAGAGAGTTTAATGGGGACATTGATTTTATAAAAAGGTTATACAAACTAAACCTATGGAGTACTTAACAAGGAGCTAGGAAGAGAGTTGAAAAGTTTCAACAATATTATGTGCGAGTGGGAAGAAATATGTGGTGATGGGTGTGGGAGGAGGAATACCTTTGAGTAGATAATATTCTGCCTAGCCATTGTTTGCACAGATCTCTGAAATAAGACTTAAGACTGAAACTTTCCTAAGGCAAACTTCAGGTTCATATTTTCTCAAGAAAATTAAGGTCTTCTTAAGACCTGGTCCTGCCCTTGACAAGCTCCGACCTGATCTCTAACTGATTTCTTCCTAAATGCTACTTTTGATTACTCTAAGTTTTTCTTTTTATCTGCCTTTCTTTCTTGCTGTTATTTACAGTATATCTACAATCAGATTTTTGTAAATATTACTACTCTGGGATTATCCTGCCACTATTGTATTGGATTTTTTGAAATTTATATATAAAAATATATTGTCTTTGTTGATTTTATTTTATGTAAATGTTTCTTGTCAATATTACTGTTGGAATGTTTAGTCTTTATATTAATTACTGTTTTTTGACATGTCTGTAATTGGAGCTTTTCTCCTCAGGTCTCCACTATAAAGGGGCCTTTGGCTCAGGTTGGACCAACCCAGTTAACAAATGACAATAAATAAATAAATATTTTTCTTGTTTTAATACAAGAGATTTAATAAAATTTTCTAGACTTAAATTTCCATCCTTCTCTAAGCTTGGTGATATGGGGATAAATGTTGACATTAAGGTTGTGAGAGTATTCATATGTCAGATACCTCAATGGTTCATGCTTTAACTCTTCTGCTCTGCCGTGTACCTTATCCAGTTTATGGGAGATTTGCACTGTGATTCATGTATCAAAAAGAGACGAGTCAGATGTGAAAAGATTGTCATCCTTTTTCACTGCAAGCACCACTGTAATACATTTTTAGGAAAATATATTTGTTTAACCTTCTTCAAATTTTTGTCATTACTTTCTCCAAGAACGTTTGTCCCATCTCAGCTTCTCATAGGGATAAAAATGAATGACAGCCATCATACAAGTTCATAGGTAAATACTAAACTAGTAGTCTGCAGACTATTACAAACCTAGCCAATAATCAGGGGTTGGAACCAAACCCTGTACACCCAATTCCACACAGGCTGGGCATGCAATGTAGATATGAGTACAGCTATACTTGTGCACATGCCAAAGACTTGTCTCCCTCCTTCCCATCTGGGATATGCTGCACGCACACCTACAGCTACAGCTGCCATGCCACTCATCTTAGCTGGGGCTAGTCTCTGCTTTCCACCCCATACACTCAGATATGGCACTCACACCCTCAGACAACCCTCCCTCCCCTGAGGAAGGGCAGCTAGCCTCTGTCCAGATTAATTCCAATAGCCTACTGACACTTGGCTCAATGTTTATAGCCAGATGACATCACAGATGGGAGCTGTCCTTCTACACCAGTGGACTGGATAAAGCTCTTAATGGCATTATGCTCTTGCATGGTATAACGTTAATTTTACTGGCATCGGCAGTTGTACAAATCAGATGATCAATGGCAATAAACTATGTTTCACAGTGAATCATGTTACGACACCTAAATATGCAGAAAATGTTAGGCTAATAAAAAGTTTGGCTAAGTACAGATATTCTCGTCTGGTTACATAAACATAAGTTTGGTTGTCTGAAACTGTAAGAATTTTTTTTTCTCTTTTGTGCAAGTTTATTTCAGAATTACCCCAGCACCACCCTACAATGTTTGCTACTTTTCATTTGCTGCACATTGGATTTGATGAATTTGTGACTGTTCACTTACTGCAGAAGTTTTCTATCAAAAACATATTTTTTTGTTTATCACATGTCCATAAGGACCACATTTCAATCAACAGTATATAGTGAGTGTAAGTGCTGAGAGTACAAAAGTGCATTCTTTCCACATTACACTGCAGTGGAAATTCTTCCTTTCTAAGAAAGTACAGAAGTGATTATATCAAGTAAGGGGGTGCAGGATAAAAAATTACATGTGGGAATGCAGGGGGCTTGCCCTATGCAAAATCTGACTTCAAATTTTGCTCTAAATTGAGTTGTGTAAAAGTCAAACATTAGAGCATTTAATCAGAGTTCCCCTCAGAGATAAAAGTATCTGAGGTTTGCTTTATTATAATCTGATCTCAAAGCAATAATGATTCTAGAGTTTGACAGTTACCGTGCAAATAAAAAATTAGTATATAACACCTGATAGAATGGATAAATGAACATAATTATCACAGTGCAACAACTCATACTCGGTTCTTGTTTTATCTTTCAAAGGGATCTGTAATGTATAAAAGTGAGTGGGTGCTTTTTTTTGTCAAGGTTCATGACAAATAAAACTATTGTTTTATTCAATTTGACAAATTATATTTTATTCCATAATGAATAAAAGAATAACGAACAATAATTTTAACGTACTTTAAATGAGATATAGGGATGGATACCCCATCACTGTATTTTCGATCAGGCTTACAGTAACATCACTTTGCTCACAAATACAAGTTAAACTGGTTTGTTATTTTGGAAAGGCTTTCTATAAATTACCTGCTTCTGCCCTCGAAATATCTGACAGGAAGGATAACAATAGACAGGCATATAATAGTGCAATTTGTAGTTTCATAGATTTTCTCTAACTTTAGCTCAGCATTCCTTATTGTAATCGATCAGCAGATCATTGTTTGCTGCTTCTCCCACAAATCACTTCCTTGGTTTCCTTTTCATTTTTAAATGGCTGTTAGAAAATGTTACAGGCATTCTGATGCTTCTATAGTATTTCTGTACTTTTTCTTTCTGAAAATGGACACTAATTTAGCTGCTAGGTTTAACATGAAACTAAGTGTCTCTTGCCGATCAAGGATTAAAAAAACTGAAAAATTGATTGATATACAGGATAAGAATATGATCAAAAAAGTTAATAGTATTTTTTTATTTTGTAATAACTCTTAGTGATTATTACAGTCAGTCTATTTCTACAGTGGACATGTAATATCGCTTTTATGAACTGCAATTTGTGTAGCATATTATTTTAATGTTATGTAAACTTCTAGACTGTTTATACAAGAAAACACTATGGAGCTACTCCAAGTCCAAATTACTGTAGTCAAGACCCCCCTTCAGGTCATCGTCAGTTACAGGTCCCCTTCCAGAAACCAAGATGCCCATACAGCTTATTTAGACCTACTTTGGACAATTAAGGTACAACCTAACACCCTAGTCATGGGTGACTTCAATTATCCTTCCAGTAATTGGGAAACTTATACAAGCCCAAACTCACTTGCACAAAAGTTCCTGGACTTTGTTAACTCAAATGCCCTGAAACAAATAGTGCCCCACCCCACAAGGGGCTTCAATATTCTAGACCTGGTCCTCACCAATAGGAGTGACTGGTGTGACGCCTCAATTGTAGAGTCGGCACTGGTTAAATCCAATGATAAATCTGTCATTTTTGAAGTAGTAATAGCATCACCAAAGCTCACCATACCCTCCTAAGAGAAGGAATAATTGACCTCTAAGCTCTAGTTTCTACATATAGTATTGACAACTATACTAAGGTATACACTGATGCCCTGTATAAACATCTACACAAGTGTACAGACACAGCCATGCCAGACAGGATTAAAGAAAGATCCAAAAGAAAAAACACACCATCCTGGTGGACATCTAGCATTAATAAATTATACAATAAGTGAAAGAAGCTGCTGTCTAAAAATACAAAAGTGAGATCCCAGAACTAGATGAGCACCCTCCTCAGCCTAAACAAGCAAATAAGACTACTCATAAAATCTTCAAAGAGCAACTATGAGAAAAATTTAGCAACCATAGCAAAGGATAACCATAAGGCTTTCTTCAGCTATGTCCATAACCTAAAAGGTAGGACTCAGATGTGTGCTAAACTAATTGTGGCTGCCATCACACACTGACCCTGTGGAAATTGCAAACTTGCTAGCAGACAGGTTTGGTGAAAATTTCACCTGCTATCCCCCCCAAGCATACCAAAAAGCATGTCTTCATCATCTCCTCCTGCTTGTCATCAAGAGCAGGTCATCAATGCTCTCTCCAAGGCTAACAACACAGCCTCCATGGGACCAGGTGGCATTCTGGGCTGGGTTCTTAATGTTCTAAAGCAAGAGCTGCTACTCCATTAGGCACTCCATTTAAACACAGCCTGAGTACTGGCTTTGTCTCCACTGAATGGAAAACAGTGACTGTTATCCCCTTCTACAAGGGCAACTCAGCTACAGACCTTTAGAAAGTACAGTTGTGTACACTTACCATAAATGTAGACGTTCGAGTGTATTTATTGTTGCAGTCATCACAGTTGGGTTATCTGCCTGCAGGTAGCCCCCAGTCAGCCCAAATACCAGAGTCTTTGGAATTTTGCGTCGGATGCTTTCGCCTCTTCCATGATGTCAGGTCATCAGGGGTATAAAACATGCAGCCGACACCATTACATCAGTTTTTCTTGCCCCAGATGTCAGCAGCCCCCAAAATAGGAAGCAATTACATGATGTGGACCACCTCCGGTAAAAAAGTAAATACCATAGCCATAAGATATGGCCAAAAAGAGGATAGGTAGAAGGCATAGAAGAGTCAGAGGGCTGGAGGGAGTTTAACCAGGACTGCAACAGTGAATACACTCGAACATCTACATTTATAGTAAGTGTACACAACTGTACTATGTTCTTCATGTTTCACTGTTGCAGTCATGACATTTGGGTTGATTCCCAAAGCTGAGGAAGGGTGGAGGCAGTCAAGTAATAGTAGGGCTGGCTACCAGGCATTGTAAGACTGCTGTGGCAAATCCAACTCTGGATTTAAAAGACAGGTAAGTGGTAATGCTTGGTGAAGATGTGTACAGAACTCCAGGCTGTAGCTTCCAGGATGTCCCTGGTAGGGACTCCTCTGAAAAATACTGTACAGGTTGAGGAAGCCCTAGTGGAATGAGTTCTGATCCCCTGTGGGGAAGGTTTTCCATTGTGTTTGTAGCAGAAATGGATGCAGTGTGCTATCCATTTGGAAATGATTTGCTTTGAAATGGCCTTGCCCTCTGCCCCTGTAGCAAAGCTGACTAGCAGCTGATCATATTTTCTGAAAGGCTTAGTCCTGTCAATGTAGAACCTGAGTGGTCTGTGCACATCCAAGGAGTGCAGGATCATTTCCCCTTTATTCTGAGGATTAGGGAAAAAGGTTGGTAAATGGATGGATTGGTTTAGAGTCACACTGGATACCACCTTGGGCATAAACAATGGGTTAGTCCTAAGGGAAACCCTGTCAGCATGGAAAATAATGAAGGGTTCCACAGCCATTAGTGCCTGTAACTCAGACACTCTTCTTGCTGAAGTGATAGCTAGAAGTAAGGCTGTTTTACAAGAGAGGAATTTTAACTGTGCTGTAGCAGCAGGCTCAAAAGGGGGTAGCGTGAGCTTCTCTAGTACAAAGTTAAGGTCCCAGGCAGGGGTGGGAGGTCTCCTTGGGAGTCTTAAATTGTTAGCTCCTTTCAAGAACTGTTTGACCAGAGGGTGAGAAAAGGGAGATGGCTCAGTATTATAATGAGCTGAGATGGCAGAGGCATGAATCTTAATAGAAGAGAAGGATAGGCCTTTGTGGAGCAGCTCCGCTAGGTAATCTAGAATTTGAGGTAAGGTGGACACAGCTGTGTCCTTTCCTTGAGACTGGCTCCAAGAATAGTATCTTTTCCATTTTTCTGAATGGGATTTCCTAGTACTAGGCCTTCTGGCTTCAAGGATGATGTCCAGCACCTGTTTGCTGAGGGTTGCTGGTGGTGTATTCAGGGAATAAGCCAGGTTGCAAGTTTCAGGGTTTACAGCTGAGGATGCAAAATCTGTCCCTCCTGCTGGGACAGCAGGGAGGGAGTCTGATGTAGGTGCCAGGGTGGCACTGCTATCAGACTGCATAGGAGTGGGTACCAGTGCTGGTGTGGCCAGTCTGGGGCAATAAGGATTATCCTTGGCCTGTCCTGTTTGATCTTGAATAGTACTTTTGAGAGGAGGGGCAGAGGGGGAAAGGCATAAATTGAGAGGTTTTTCCATGTGAAGGATAGATCATCCATTTTCCATGCTTGGCTGTGGGGATTTCTGGTGCAAAATTTGTTCAATTGATGGTTTTGGGGGGAGAAAAAAAGGTCCACCTCTGGTGTCCCTCACCTGTGGGTTAGAAGTTTGAATGAGTTGGGTTCCAGTTTCTACTCATGTGGGTCCAGTAGATTTCTGCTTAAGTCGTCTGCCAGTGAATTTTGTTTGCCTGGCAAGAATTGAGCTTGCAGTTGCACTTGGTTGCTCAATGCTGTATTCCACAGGGCCATGGCTAATCCTGTAGAGTGGGTAGGAATGAGTTCCGCCCTGCTTGTTTATGTACCACATAACTGTGGTGTTGTCTGTCTTTATCAAGAGTTGTCTTGGAAGGATAAGGTAATTGAAGGCTGTCAGAGCATTCTGTACAGCTAACATTTCTTTTTGATTGATATGTAGATGAATTTGTCCTGGGCTCCATTTGCCTTGAATGCATTTGGAAGCCATGTGAGCCCCCCATGCATAGTCTGATGCGTCTGTTGTCAGGGTTTGGGCAGCGAGGGGTTTAGTGAAAGGGAGTCCCTTGTTGTGGTTGCAAGCCTCTGCCCTTAGACAAGGAATGATAGGAATAATTGTTTCCAGGTCCTGAGAATGTTGGTGCCAGAGAATTTTTAAGTACCACTGAAGTTTCCTCATATGCAGTCCTGCATATGGAATTAGTAGAATGCATGAGGCCATGAACCCTAGGGCTTGCAGTATTTTTCTTGCAGACAGCTAGGTTCTGATGACCATTAGTTTGAAGTAGTTTGTCAGACAAACCTGCTTTTCTGGAGTAAGGAATGCCATCTGGGAAGCTGTGTTCAAGCTTGCTACCAGGAATACAATCTTTTGGCTGAGCACCAGATGTGATTTCTTTTCGTTGATGGTGAACCCCAGAGAAGTTAGAAGTCTCTTTACAAATGCCAGGTGCTGAAGTAGCAATTCTTGACTGCCTGTCTGAATCAGGCAATCATCCAAGTATGGATACATTTGAATATTTCTCTGCCTGCAGTATGCAATGGCTGGAGCCAGGCACTTTGTGAATACCCTGGGTGCAGTAGACAAGACAAAGGGAAGTGCAGAGAACTGATGGTGCATAGAGCCTGCCCTGAAACGTAGATATATCCTGCAAGATTCCCTTATGGGGATGTGCAGATAAGCTTCTTTTAGGTCTAGGGTGACTAGCCAGGAGTAAGGATAGCAAGCAGCTGTTGTAGTGTAAGCATTTTGAATTTTGGGACCACCAAGAAGGTGTTAAGAATGGACAGGTCCAGAATAGGCAGCCAAGAGCCCACTTTTCTGACCACCAGGAACAGTCTGGAGTAGAAACCCTGTCCTCTTTGCTGTATTGGAACAGGTTGAATAGCCCTGATACTGAGAACAGAAAGTACTTGCTTTTGAGCCTCTCCCCACTGGTTTGGAGGAAGGTCTGGCAACCCGCTTGGGGTTGGCAGTGAGTGGAAGTAGAATCTTTTTCTCTGAGACACAATGTTTAGGATCCATTGGTCCTGGGTAATGGACATCCAGTTTGTTGCATGCAGGGCGAGTTTTCCTCCTAGGGTGGAAGTACTTGGGCATGGCTGGGAAGGATGATAGACAAGTCATTGTAAATTTTAAGGGAGTGGCCTACCACTCCTTGTTTTTAAGGGGGGAGCACTCCATTGTTTAGATCTATGCGTACCCTGAGACTGTAGCCTTGGTGTTCTGCTGCCCCTGGGTTTGGGCTGAGAAGACCTGATAGGGACTACAAAGGACCAGTTTTTAGAAGGCCAATACCTACTGAATCTAGGTGGCTGTACCTGTAAGAAATCTTTAACAGTTTGCATAGATTTAGCTTTTTCCTCAATCTTTTTAAGAACCTCTTCTGCTTTTGTGCCAAACAAACATCCCTGGTTTAATGGAGCATCTAGTAATTTTGCTTTGATGTGGTCTGGCAAGATTTGTTCCTTCAGCCAAGCATGCCTTCTCAGTACAGACCCATTGACAGCAGCCCTGCAAGATGCTTCTAAGGCATCAAAACCACACTGCAAAGTATGTTTACTGACTTGGTTTGCAGAATACATTAACTCTTGTAAATCTTTATTTTCTCCAAAATCTGGAAGCAACAACATTTTTTCTTTAATTAGTTCCATAATATGCTGCTGGTACTTCAACATGTGAAACTGTCAATTTAAAGCCCTGATGGCAAGAGTTGCAGAGATATATACCTTCTTGCCCCATTTGTCTAAAGCCCTCGAATCCCTGTCCGAAGGGGTAGGATTTTTAGCAGTAGTAGCCTTAATACCTTTAGGTCCCAGGGAAATGGTCTCTGTATCTGCAGTGGGATTCTTAAAGAGAAATTTGTGAGAGTCAGGTACCCTGTAGTACCTGCCGGGTTTCTGGAAGTTGGTGGTAAAGTATCAGGAGTAAGACCGGATTCTATGAAAACATCATCTACAATATCCAGGACAGGGGGTATTAGCTAAAGGCCTGTTCTGAGGCAAGTCTAAGAATTCTCTGAATCTCTTTTTGGACTGTGGGTAGTCCTGGCATTCGCAATGAAATGCTCTTAA
>NC_056725.1:573227542-573249080 GCF_019279795.1 Protopterus annectens
CGCAGAGGCACACGGGTGAGCCAAATTGTGTGTTATTGCGGTTAGCACTGTAGATGTGCAGACATGCTGCATCCATCCTGTACCAAGGCCACATGTGATTCTGCTGACAATAACTCCCTCTCACAACTACCTAGGACCCTCTGGTCTGCATATGGGACAGCAGCCTGAAGCTGGTGAGTATGACATTGTTCTGTTGTTGCCTAGCAATACCACAGGCATCTGAAGCACATGCAATTTACCATGCACACAACCATCAAGCTATGCAATAGAAGGAGGAAACTAGTACAGAAAAGAGTAAAATCCCAAGAAGGGAATACATCCCTGATCAGTATCAGCAAGAAACTATGATCCCTCATAAAATCATCCAAGGCTAGCTTCAAAAGAAAAATTGCAAAGGACTCCAAAGATAACCACAAGGCATTCTTTAGCTATGTCAAGAATCTAAGTGGCAATTCTCAGATCTGCTCAGAGTTAGTGCAGAATGGCACAAAATACACTGAACTGACCAATATCGCCAACATCCTGGCAGACAGGTTCAGTGCAAATTTCACCCCCCTCTCACCCCCAAAAGGGCCCATAACCATACCAAAAGAATGTAGTACCTCTGAAATCACAGACACTCAGGTTAAAACAGCCCTCTCCAAAGCCAAAAACACAGCATCAATGGGACCGGACGGTGTTCCAGGCTGCATCTTACACGAGCTCAAAGATGAACTAACCCCTCACCTAAACACACTGTTCAAACTCAGCCTCTCCACAGGCTACATGCTCATAGAGTGGTGCACAGCAATGGTTATTCCACTCCACAAAGGTGGAGCCACAACAGACTCTAGGAACTATTGCCCTATAAGCATGACTAGCTTGGTCTGCAAGGCTATGGAGCGCATCATCATGGATCTCATTAACAGAGACATTGGGAACCTCCAAACACAGGACCCTACCCAGTTTGGCTTTGTTAAGGGCAGATCATGCCTCCTAAACCTGGTGGACTTCTTTGAGACAGTTACCAAGGCTATAGATTAGGGAAAGGTGGTCCACACAGCCTACCTAGACCTCACAAAGGCCTTTGACACCATTCCCCATTCTGGTATTATAGACAAGCTCACCAGCCTGAACATAAACCCCTACATCACGAGATGGGTTGCTAACTGGCTCATGGACAGAACTCACATGGTAAGAGTTGTGGGAGCTAGGTCTGAGTCTAAACCAGTTACAAGTGGCGTTCCCCAGGGCTCAGTCCTAGGACCCCTCCTGTTCAGCATATACTTTTCAGAGGTACAGGCAAGCACAGGGGGACTATGGCTGACCAAGTTCACAGACGACTGCAAACTAGGGGATATAAATGACTCTCCAGCTGACACAGCCATCCTCCAAAAGGGTCTCACTGAGACAGAAGCCTGGTGTCAAAACCATGGCCTCAACCTAATGCCAAAAAGTGCATAGTCATCCCCTTTGGAAAAATCAAAGTACCCACAAACTACCACATAGGTGGTAGCCCCCTAAATATGGAAGACTTAATAAGGGATCTGGGGACCCAAGTAGATAGTAATCTCTCCTTTGATAATCACATTGCCAAAGTGGTTAGAAAATCCTTCTATGCAGCCCACCTAATCACAAAAGGGTTTGCATCCAGATCAAAAGAGGTCATTGTGCCCCTCTATGCATCACTCATCAGACCCATCATACAGTACAATACCCCATTTGGGGTGTACCTTCCAAGACACGTGCAACAGCTGGAAAGACCACAGAAGTGCCTCACCAAGAGGATCACTGGCCTCAAACAGATGCCCTATGCAACTCGACTGAAGAAACTCCATATGTACTCGGTTGTATACCACCTACTCAGAGGTGATCTCTGCCTGACATACAAGTCCATGTCCAACCCAGAATTGATGGACATGCTCCACCTAAAGAAAATCATATCCCCTTGAGCCACATGCTCTAGGGATCTAAACCTCACCACAACAATAAATAGGATGTGCTGGAGGGATAGATTCCTGTCCCAGAGACTTTCCATGCTCTGGAACAAGATTCTAATCTACAATAGGCAGAGCTCCTCACTAAAACTCTTAAAGAGAAACCTTGAAGAGTGAATGGGAAACAGAAAGTTTACCCCGGGGATCACTTCAGTGGCTCTGCTGGACAGAGGCATGGGGAACTAATCTAAGGGTGCGGCAAAAGCCAACACCTTCCGGCTAGGCTTATAAATGCCTTTGGGCAGATAGCCTAGTAACTACCTATGAACCTATCAGTAATAGCTATATTGCTTTATGTAATAGCTATATTGCTTTTTGTGCATGTTCACTTGTGCTGGGGTTAACTGTATTGCATCAAAGTGGTCACTACTGGGGGCCTATGTGATGTGAATTCAACATTCCTGTAGCATAGCTCACAACTTGCTAGTGTCAAGACGTCTGGACAGAGGCCAGCAAAATGGGCTGAACAAATGGCCTAAGGTAGGGACATGTGTGACACATTAGTAGTATACAGTGGATATAAATTGTGTACACACCCCTCTTAAGATGCAAGGTGTTCCTGTTGCATACTAATTAGGACCACAATATGACAGTCCACACCTCTTCCAGCCTTTAATATGACCCATAACAGGAACAGTTCACTTGTAAAACTAAGCATCTAGACTCATGTATTGCACCTACAAGGCTGGCCACCTGTGAGGGTGGCAGGCGTCATATCAGCATGATGTTTCAGTCAGGTATGATACCTCATGCAGCCATATGTGCCAGTACACTCACTGTGACCTATTTGGCTATAGTATCACATATATGGGCATTATGGAATGCAAACCACTTCAAACCACGTATAGGTTGCAAACATATGGATATTCCAGACACATCTGTACAGAGGACTGTACAATGGTTTAACCTGCTGCATGTGAGGCAGATGCTGTTACCACACTATATAAAGTAATGGCAGTGGGAGGTGGTCACCAGCTGTGTATGGTATACATATCAAAATGGTATAAGCCACACAAGATATGATCCTGACACACACAAACAGTTGCCAGTATTACGATAAGATCTCCTGCCTATCTAAGTATCCCTACTATAGTGCTACATAGTTATCAGACGCACCACAGAGCTTATACATTTCCACCTATTTCAAAGGTACTTCTAAGGTGGATGACATCAACAGGATTAGTATTGGAGTGAAGGAAAGTGTAAAGGGTAGTACACAGGTCAAAAATGGTATAAGCCAGACAGTACATGATTCACACACACACACACACACACACACACACACACACACACACACACACACACACACACACACATACATATACACACAGACACACACTTCCTAGTATTGGGATTAGACCTCCTGCCTATCTAGGTATTCCTACTACAGTGCTACACAGGTACCGCACATGCTACAGAGGTTACTGAATTTTGACATGGCCAAAGCTGCTGATAATTGCACAGCTGTGGTAATGTATTACAGATGGCAGACAGTCTGCCTTCTGTTCCACCCATACATCATGCTAGTTCTTTCTGTCTTGCACTTCATCTAGCATTATGGCTTGACACTTTACCAGATTATTGTATCAAGAAGTGTGGCACATCTGGGAGCCATCAGCAGTACTCGTTCATCACAGATGTAGCCCTACTACTTACTAGTTATGTCCACCCCTCCTGGCATGTTTGAAGGGCAGTTATCTGTGCTTTCACCCATTAACCTGGTCCATTCTGAGGCACTGTTGCAACTGTCTCATGTACACAGACAACGCTCCCCTCTAAACTCCAAACACTCAGACCTGTGAGGGTTACCCATATATCACCCAATGTGGACATATGCACTCTCCAGCAGAGACTGGACTAGCAGGTCAAGAGGATAAGATCAAAACCTGCACCACACCATGTGGAACATATAGCTCACCATGACACCCACTTTGATAGCTTTGACATACAGTGAAAAGCCACACACCCACCTTTCCAGAGGCACTCAATGGACATTTACCCAAACAGCACACATCAGCAAGACAGACACCCACTCAGACACTGCGACATGGCACATGCCAAGGGACACATATTTAACCTACACAGTGTGCCCCTCAACATAAGCTCCTAAGGCTAACCATCTTGCAGAATGCAGTGATCATGGGTAACTCAGTACTGAGGCACACACATATCCCACTCATTAAGATGAATATGGAGCAGGTAACAGCCAAATATCTATCACATACCAGCATCCAGCACATGACACAGTCAGTCATGGCACTCCACAACAACTACAAGTATCACTCTGTATCCATATGGGTGTGAATGACATGGGACACACCTCCCTGGACTACATGACAGGAGTCACGGTTGAACTATCTGATTATGTGGTCCAGGCAGGTGTGACAGTAGCCCTGGGCAGTGTACTGCTGTCACCCAGAATGATGCTGGTGTACTATCAACAGATGATTGACCGCAACATTGGCTTATGTGTTATGTGTCATTCTCAGTGGATCGAGTACCTCTCTGCTTGGGATGGCATGACTGACAGAACCCAATGACTTGCAATAGATGTCATACATCTGTCACTGCTGGGTTTCCAGGTACTTGCTAAGTGTCTTGCCACCCCTATGATGCCTTATTAGGCAGTGTTCCTAATGTTATTACCACCATAACAGTTACACATGAATGCAATCTGAGGGTCATGCTGCTCAACAGTAGACATCTAATTGTCAGGATGCAGTCACTCATAGCCGTCGTTGGAGTGGAGGACACATGTTTGCTGTAATGGAGAGGTGGTTCACAGCAGCAGACAGCAGACCTGCACTAGCAAGCTATGACACATTTCACAGCTGTCAGCCCCCAAACATGGACCACATCACACATCCACAGGTGGTGGTGTCTCCATATTCATTATGGCTAGGAACACCTCCAGACTAGTATCACATCATAATGCACTGGAGATAGTTCTGGTACAACTGCCTTGGGGTAATAGTGCAATTCAGATGACAGCCTGCTATGGGTCCACATCTATGTCCCTAGACTGTCAATGCATATTCCTCAACACCCTGCCATCTATGATGGTCCAACGTAACACTGACATAGTATGAGTCTTCAACTACTCTTCCATCACCTGGGGAAAGTAGCCAAGCTCCAGTATGGTAACCCAACACTTCTAAGATTCATCATTTCTATTGCCCTGGACCAGCTCATACTGACCCCCTGTAGTGGATGCAACAACCTTGACCTGTGTTGACTACTTAAATATGGGACTGTTGCACATCCACAGATGTCAATCCCTGCATGGTGAGATCCACACAAGCTGTAATCAACATGGAACTCAACATGTCAGCCACACCCCCACAAAGGTAACCACCTTGCAAAACCTCTCCAAAGCTGACTTTGCAGCCATGAAAATAACAGGTGGATATCTTCACTGCACCCATGGCAATGGGAAATAGCTGCATGACTGTGGAATCATACACATAGGCACTCTACAAACAGGTACATGAATGCATGGTACTAGCCAGAGCCAACTGAACCCAGACACTGTCCTCCAAACAATGGGAGACAATGTGATGGTCCCCTGCCATTCCTGCCATTACTAAAGTGTACATCAGAAGGAGGACACTATTGCAGAGAAAGGTGGTATCCCATGACTGTTGAACTCCCTTATTAGCCTCAAACACAACTTTGGATCCCTCATGGAATCCCCTACAGGCATCTATGATGGCAGACTTGCAGCAGGCACAGACGACAGTCACATCAGCCTTTGATAGCTACACCAACAACTTCCACAGCATTACACAGAAGTGCTGCAAGTTACTGCACAATACTAATACTTATCCTGAGACATCAGATATTGGCCATAGTCTTGGCAACACATTCAGTGCCAGCTTTACCCCTCTCTCCCCCCACAAGTGAAGTGCTTAGTGAATGTGTTCTCACATGCTGTATCCCATTTCCGTTCTAGGCATCTGTGTGTCACCAGGATGTGGCCCTGCAGCAAGACCACGGGGTATGGCAGTGTGGTAACACATCCACCATGTCATAAGCAGAGTACAGTATGTCCACAGAAATCCCTGGTCTGTAACATAGTGATTGTATATGCCTCACAGATTATATTGCAGAGGGTTTTACATAGGTATATGTCGATTTACATCTGTTGTAGAATGGAGAATGGTACGTGTTGTGGTTTGGACACACCTCTGATTGCTAATAACCACAGCCACAGGGGATATTCATCAACCAAACACACTGAGATTACTATTCACACACACACACACACACACACACACACACACACACACACACACACACACACACACACACACACACACACACAAACACACACACACACACACACACACAAATTTGCCAGAACTGAGATCCATAGGTTCATTGCTTCATAGGTGTGTAGTAGGTGAATGGGCCTGAAGGCTCTACAAGGCTAGCCCAAGGAAATACCCGTGCATCAGGCCACATGAAAATAGTCCCCAGTGTGGCTCAGGAGTATAGTCACTGGAGAGGTCCCCAGGGGTGGGTATTGTATTCCCCATCCACTCATTCAGATTTCTATTGTGGGTGGCCAGTGATGTGCACTAATTCACATGTATGTGATTTATATTCCATAACATGGACAGTGTCTGGGTTGTGTACATGTCCACATGCATGTTTTATGAAGTGTGGAAGTGTGCATGAGGTCTCTGGGGTATGTGTATAAGGCATGGTATTCCCTTTGTGGGGTACATTTACAGAATCTACAGTAATTGCAGTTGTCCAGTGGGGAACATGGCAAAAGGGCCACTGTACACATTGATTGGGCTAAAGAGGGGATGGAACAGTGTGCCATGTCCTTTTACCTGCTGGATAACACACACTCAGTCAGGAGATGTAACACATCAAAGTACTTTCTGATGTCAGTGGCACTGTTGTAGTCCACTGCAATCACACCGTGGGTACTATCTGTGAGGCAATTTGCAGGTGAACTACCAATATAGTGGTTGCTGCCTAGCCAGGTGTGTTTGTGTATAATTCATGGATGGAGAGTGGTCTCTGAGTATTAGAAGGGTTGCCTATATTGTTAACTAATCCATACTGTCACATAGTGATTGCACATGGTACTACACATTTAGGGCTGTGAATTGTCTACACCAACCTCTACAGTGTTTGATAACTGTTGGCCTTGTAAGGGTAAGGGAAGTGTAGTAAGTGTGAGTGACCACAAAATCAGGTCTCTACAAAGACACACACACACTATCTCACACAAACACACACACATTTTCACAGTTACCCGGATTAGAACCCCTACCTAATTAGTTTGCTATACTATAGTATTACACAGTTCTCACAAACACCACAGATTTTATATGATAGAGAGCTGTCCAAAGGTATCTTTGAAGGTGAGTGACATCAGCAGCACTGCTAAAGGAGGGGTAACAGAAGTTTAGTGTGCGTGAATGGCCTCAACCACATTCATCTAGAAACACACACACACACACACACACACACACACACACACACACACACACACACACACACACTCACACACAGCTTTACATTTGACAGGACTGAGATTACAACTGCTACATGGATACATATTTTTACTGTAGTGTTACACAGTTATCACAAGCACCACTGAGACTATAGGGCTGAGGGCTAACCAAAGGAATTTCTACAGTGAATGACATCAGCGCATCATGTGATATAGGCCAATGGGATGTGTACTGGGTGGGAAAGGCCTCATAATGGGATTCTCTCGGTCACTGTCTGTCTTTCTCTTTCCCACGTCTCTTTGTGTGTATGTTTGACATATTATATTATGTTGGCCTTAGATATGTGTGAGTATTCCTATCCAATGTGTGTGTGTGAGTATCAATGGTGTACAATTTGGTGTGTGTGCACATACAGCTGCAAATAACCAATATCTGTAGTCCACTGTCTTGTGAGACATGGGCTTCATTTATCTAAGTGTAGGAGCATACCCAGTTTGACCTTCTATATTGAGTGTGTGCATCCATTCCAGGGAGGGTTGGACTCCAGTTCAGGGTTTTGTGTACTACAGCTACACATAGCAAACTGTTTCTGCAGGATATCTGTAGATAGGTTGCCAATATGGAGACACAATGGGCCCAACATATGGGGGATACTGTAACTATTGCTGTCTGTGCTGCTTCTGTGACATGGTCGGTTGTAGCATAGATCTTCTGACATATGTACTGTTTTACACTGTGATGTATCATGTCATCAACTACTGACAGTTATCATTCTTTGCTCACAGTTATTTACCAGAGGAAATACAAGATGAATGAAGGTGAGACCAATATTCTGAGGCATATAGACTACACACTCTGGCACACACCTACCATTGTGGAGGGGTAGCTACAGACAATAGATTGCTGGTTCTGTGTAAATGGTCCAGCACCTTGTTAGTATGCTGGCTGGGAATCTCCTCCTTGTGCTTTTCTCAACTTCACAGAATGGCCATATCCTGCTGGGGCCATACCTCTCAGCTGTACAGATGCACACAGGTTATTCAGAGGCAGGACTCATATATCTGGTCAGTTTACCTTCACATTGTGGTTTACAAGCGGTTTTGTGGCCATTCATTCATGGTTTGCAATCAGGGAGTAGTATGGGCAGACATTAGAGTTTCAGAATTCACACATTCCATGACATCCATGCTTCTACACCCCTCCCCTCTGTTATTCTCTTCTCTTCCTAACATTATGTAAGCAATATCTCAGAGGTTTCCCTATAGTTGGGCCTTTATCATAGTAGTATTTATGGCTTGGTCCACAGTCCTTGCAGTAGGACATGGGGAGGCATGCTACTGGCATTTGTCAACATGGCCTTGCATTTGTTTTCTGTTTACTGTGTTAGGTTGTTAGTTGGGACCCCCTGACATTCCATATATTGGCACTATGGGTGAGGCATGGGCATTTGCCTATTCAGCATGCAGCATCATGTATGTATTCCCATACAGAGATGGGTTCATACTGTACTCATTCCCTACAGCAAGGATATAATCTGTGATAAACCTGTGGCTGATGGTGGGGTGAGCTGGGTGCATGTGTAATATTGAAGCTACTTGCACCTGACTCACAGATATACCTGGGACATTCCCCATATGCTGGCTTGTGTGTGGACATGGGCAGCATGTCATCATTTTCTAACTGTGCCTTTTGTGGTATGCCAGTGATTGGCCAGACCAACAGTATTCCATAATAGAGGGACAACTAATGTGATGCTAACCTCTATGTATAATTCTAAACGTGTGTGCAGTTGACAGTTATTTTATATGCACTCTGTGTAGGTTACTTTCACCTGTGTACTGTTTCTATGTATGGGCTCCCATTCATGGTGTGCCCAGCTTTCCGACAGTGGTAGATATTGACATCTGGACACTGACTATGTACAACTGCTGACATGGGTGTAGCTGAGAAGCAGTGTGGTTGGCACTGCAGTTGTTGAAACATGGCCCTGTCATCCACTGTACTGTACCTAGGCCACTGAGACACAACCATCCAGGCCCACATGCTGACCACTTCCAGGCAATATTAAACACACAACAAACTTACCACACTGACCCCTGCATATTGTACACATGCAATAATCTATCATGTAGATTGGGACAGCTCTGGCAATCTGTGCTCCACTGATATTACTCCTCAAACTTACATGTTGCTGCATTTCTACATGGGATTGTGTGTTGGTGGGGGGGGGGGGGTGCACACCTGCAGACTTTAAACATTTGTAATGACTGTACTGGTATTTTGGTTACTCTGTTGGCTTCGTTTTCATATTGTATTGTGACCTTTCATGCAGAAAGGAGGCATATCAGTAGAGTACACATGTTAGATCTTAATGGCATAAATTTCAGTTTCAGATTTCTTACCCTTCAGAACTAGAATGCAACAGCCAGACCTGTTGTAGTATGTCTGTGTAGGTCTGGAGGGGGGCTGTTCACCATTGCCATCATTTTGGGGCCTTAGCCTGGCCTTTCTTTATGGTCATCTACACCTGTCCTGCTGGGTGAGGCTGGTGGTGGGTATGTGACCCTCAATAACATCCATGTGTTTGACCTATTGACACCCACAGTTATTTGGGCCATCACATGTACTGCGGTGGGGGTTGTCACCTTGTGTAGTGCTGCCTAGTATGTTGACACCAGTATTTTTTATGCATTTCCTGCTGTCCCATATAACTATCTGCTGCTATCCCATTAAGCCACCCAATTCCCTTGCATCCATATCATACATACAAGTATGAGAACATACTACTCCATTCACTAATTGATAGGAAGGGTAACTTACCTTGTTGCCGGGCCAGTATTGAGGATGGTGCTGGAGGGCTGACTATGCTGGATGCATGTAGTATACTCCCTATATATGGTAAAGCTCAGGTAGTGTCATGTTTGGCATCCCTTTTACTGTATGTGCGAGTTGGAGAGAGGTATCAGTCCCTGGGTCCCTACAGTATCAGAATGTGTGCTATGCGTTACCTCTTTGCCAAGGCATGGGTATATTGGGCACACCTCCTTCTGCCTACAGGGGCAGGCTCAGGATGCTCCTCCTCCAAGTCCCTCTGTGCCTGTGCTGGCCTTGGCAATGATGGGGGGGCTGTGTGACCCTGCCTCATGCTGTTCCTGCTGCAGCTGTTTCAGCAGGATCATATTGTATAGCATGGCACATACTATGAACATTTGTGTACATGTAGTTGGAGAGGCTCCACTGGATATGTCAAGGCAGTGGAATTGTGACTTGAGCATCCCAAACACACCCTCTACAATGATCCTGGTTTGTGCGTGTGCCTCATTATGGTGTTCTTGTTTGGGTGTGTGTACATTTCTGATGGGTGTCATCAGCCACGGCTCCAGTGCATAGCCAGCATCTCCCACTAGAAGGCCATATGAGATGTTCCCCCTGGCAAATGCCTGATACAGCTGTGAGCAATGCCAGATGTGGGAGTCATGATAGCTTCCAGGGCTGCCAGCACACACATTCATGATAATGCCCTGTGCATCACACACAACCTGGCAGTTGATGAAGGGGAAGACCTTGCAGCTTATGTGGACCATACTCCGCTTGCTGGATGTGCATGCAGTCTATAGCACCAATTACCTCAGGGTATTCTGCTATATGGTGGAAGAGACGCATGTCTCACGGGCAGTGGGGAAATATATGTGCTCATTGGCATGTTGTGTCATGGCATCCAGGAGCTGGTGGAGTACCCTGGATACTGATACGTGTGAGACCCCATGATATCTCTAGTTGGTCTTTGGAAGGTACTTGTGGCTAGTATTCTTAAGCCTACACATACCTTGGTATCCACTGGGATGGGTTTCCCTCTATTAGTTCTGTGCGTGAGGCATGGCCGGCACTGTTCTACGATTTGCTGTAGAATGTCCCTGTCCACCCTATAGCGCTCTACTATCTCCAGCTCATGTAACCCCTGGTAGGTTACCCTGGATCTGTACACTATTCCCCTCCTCCTCACTGTGGGTCAGTTGTCAGCATTCTCCTCCTCACCACCCTCAGTCTCTAGCACATATCGATAGAGTAAAGCAGCAGCAGCCTCTAACATTTTTAGATAGTTTTGCCAGTTAAAAATCCCCCGTCTGTGTACCAAGGTGGTGTAGAGTTTTTGGGGAAAAAACAGTCTGTAGGGTGTTTGCATAGTTCATAATAGTGTGCTGTGCTGCTGCAGTTATAATTGGCAGATTCTGATACATTTCACCTGCCAGCTATGCTAGTTTTCCTTGATTGCCTTCCTACTGCTGTTTCCAAAAAACAGTCTGAAAGGTGTTTGCATAGTTTATAGTAGTGTGCTGGGCTGCTGCATGTGTATTTGGCTGATTCTGATACATTCCACCTGCCAGCAATGCTAGTTCTCCTTGATTGCCTTCCTACTGCTGTTTCCCAAAAAACAGTCTGAAAGGTGTTTGCATAGTTTATAGTAGTGTGCTGGGCTGCTGCATGTGTATTTGGCTGATTCTGATACATTCCACTTGCCAGCAATGCTAGATCTCCTGGATTGCCTTCCTACTGCTGTTTCGCCTTCCCACTTCCTCCCTATTTAAGCCCTGAGGTGCACCACACATACCCAGTGCTGAAATGTAAACAGTGTTGCCATTTCCTCTTTTTTTTTTTTTTGTTTAAAACCTGGTACACGGTGGGCGCACCCATTTAGGCTATGTATATACTGCTCAGGCACATCTGACACACCCCTTTCCTTAGCTGTACTTAGCTAAGGGCAAACACGGGCCACAGAGCTCTAATGAGCTTACAGCAAGCATGACACCCCCTTCTGAAGTCATTCAGCTCTTACACTTGCACTGTTTTATTGCTGCACCTACACAGTTAGGTACAAACTGACACTTTGAACAAATCTGTGATTCAGTATAACTCCCTTTATTGTATACCGCAGTGTGTAGGTCATTAGGTACTGCACTAACACAGACCCTTTCCCCTTGACAACTGGTGCTCCCTGGTATTGTTTACATTCTGCATGCCATTGACTATGATGGCAAAATGCAGAATTAACTTAAAATTGACTTTTCTCATTTTTTTTTATTTTCGGCACAATCCCGTTTGCACGCTGCTTCCCTATGCTTAACTGGCCGAGATCGGCCAAAAAAAAAAGTTTAATTTTCATAATAATTAATCATTTTTCAATGCCATCAATTGGCATGTCTAATGTACATAATACATGCTTTTCCATGAGCTGTCATGCCTCCATTTTGTCATTTGCAGAAATGTACTCAGTTATTTTCTGAATACATTTCTGCACTGACACTGTTCTAGCACAGAGACCTGGCAGCTTGGTGGATCACAAAATCACCTCATTTGCATGGTTTGCACCAGCAAATGAGGTGATTTGCATATTTGCCAGTTTTCCATGCTAGAACAGTGTAGGACCTCTCATGCACATGAAAACTGCACTATCCTGAATCACTCAGCGGCCATTTTCCATGCCATGGAAATGTCAGCTTCCTGAATCCCTGGGTATGTCTTCATCATCTCCTCCTACTGCATCTTCAAAGAGCAAGTCATCAATTTTCTCTCCAAGGCTAAGAAAACAGCCTCCATGGGGCCAGATGGCATTCCGGGCTGCATTCTTAATGTTCTTAAACAAGAGCTAGCTACTCTATTAGACACTCTATTCAACCACAGCTTGAGTACTGTCTTTGTCTCCAGTGAATGAAATACAGGGACTGTTATGCCCCTCCACAAGGGTGGCTCAACAACAGACCTGGTAACTATAGGCCCATAAGTTTAACCAACCTCAACTGTAAGGCAATGGAACGAATCATCATGGACTTCATAAATAAGGATATAGGTGACCTCCAAACTTTGGATACATCCCAATTTTGTTTTGTCAAGGGCAGGTCATGCCTGCTAAACCTGGTGGACTTCTTCAAGAATGTGACCAGAGCCATATATGAGGTCAAAGCCATGCAGACAGCCTATCTTGACTTGGCCAATGCCTTTGACACTATCACACATTCGGGCATTATTGGCAAACTAACCCAGTTGAATATCAACCCCTATGTTGTTAGGTGGGTTGCAAACTGGCTCACAGATCGACAATACTCATTCAAAGTGGGAGACTTTATCCCTACCAGCAGACCTGTCACCTGGGGGTCCCACAAGGGTCAGTGCTGGGCTCCCTCTTGTTTGGCATATACTTCTCATAAGTCCAGGCCAAAACAGAGGGACTGTGGCTATCCAAGTTTGCAGATGACTGCAAATTAGGTGTGATCATTGAAATCCTAGCGATGTCAGCGTACTTCAAAAGGGGCTTACACAGACCAATAATTGGTGCCAAAGCCATGGTCTTAAACTAAATGCTAAAAATGCATCATCATTCCCTTCGGTAAAAACAATGTTCTTGCTGATTCTAAAATAAACAATAATAACTTAAGTACCAATTCAGTAGTGAAAGACCTGGGAACACAAGTTGACTGTGACCTCAACTTTGACCCCCATGTGTCTACTGTGGTGAGTAAGGCATTCTACGTTACTCCCTGATTAGCAAATGCATCACATCAAGAGCAAAGGAGGTTATAACTCCCCTGGACTCATCCGTCATCAGGCCTATAATTTAATATAATGCTCCCTTTGGTATGTACTATACCAGACACCTGCAGCAACTTGAGAGACTTCAGAGATTTCTTTCTAAGAAAATTCAGGGTTTCCAGCACATGAGACAGACTGAAGTTGCTGTCACTGTTCTCAGTAGCATATAGACTACTTAGAGGCGACTTATGTCTGGTCTACAGGGCTATCTCAGACCCAAATCTAATGGAAATGCTGCACATCTGTAAGTAAAATGTGACTAGAGTTACCCATTCCAGGGATCTCAATATAGCCTGCAACATAAATAGGACCTGCTGGAGAGATCGATACATCTCTCAGAGGTTGCCACTCCTCTGGAATAGGCTTCCAATCCATATCAAGCAGAGCACCTCCATGACCCTGTTTAAGTGCAACCTGGACAACTGGATGGGGAAATCATTTTCTGCATGGGATTACTCTGGCTTCTCTCCTGGACATTGGTAGTATTTTCTTGAAAACCTTGGGCATAGACGATATCTGTCATCTAGTATTATATTGGGATTTAACAGCTAGGCAAGTAAAGACCCCTGGGTCAGTAGCTAGTATCATCCTATGAAACCTTCTTATAGAGTGTGTTTCAAATTTGTAGGTTTGAATATTTTTTCATTAAGCAATGAAACAAAAGGTATGAACCAATAGTGGCAAAACTAGTCATTACCGAATATTTCAACCACAAAAGGCCATTCAAACTTCTATTACAATACACCAATATACTCAATCTCTGCAGAAGTAAAAGTCATCTGAATAATTCCACATTAAAGCGATCTATAACTAAAGAAGAGGTTTCTGCTGAAAAACAACTTTACATTTCAGTGCCCATATTACATTAAAAAATGGTATGTTGGTAATATTGTAATAGGGAATGGCTGTCAAACCAGCAACAAGTTCATGTCATCCAAAGGAAGACACACTCAGGAGTACAGCAGCCGCAGCCCCCTTAAAGGGCACTGCAATATCAGCACTTCATCTGTATGAGGTAGGAGTAAAACCCACAGTCTTCTGCACCAAAGGCAAGAAGGCTACCTGTTGTCCCACTAACACTACTTTGTAGCACAAATATTGATGATGGCCATTTAAACAAAACAGCTACACATTGAAAACAGACAGAATGAAGACCAGTAAACTTCTCTTCCCTTGAAAAAGAACATTAATTGAAAATGTACAGACACTCAGCATTCTTTATAATGCACAAAATCTCAACAGTGTTTGAAAATGCATAGAAACTCAAAATTCCCTGAAAATGTACCTGTTAGTTGGTGTGAAGGATTCAGGCTGTAGTCTTCTGTAATCAAGGTACAGGGTTTGAGCTCAAATACAATAACTGGCCATTCATTCCTAACTGGAGCATTTCACACACACACACACACACACACACACACACACACACACACACACAAACACCTCCAACTATCCTGTTGCTCATTCATAAACCCTTTCCCATTCCTTGTTTGCAATCTCCAGATGCTATGCTTGTTTGTTTCTTATCTGAAATGGAATGTTAAAATCCCCATAAAAAATCCAAACCCAGGCTCCACACCAATGCTGTTTATATTCATGCACAGACACTACTAAGGACATACTCTGCATGCATCCTTAAAGAAGAAATGTAACAGCACGCATAATGCATTTAAAAAAAAAAAAGAAGTATAAGTTTTGTGGCAGCTCCCTGGCCAGTGGGCCCTCCCCCTAGCCAGTGAGCCCTAGGCATCTGCCTAGGTTGCTTAATGCTGGATCCAGACCTGCATAAGGGGCAGATGCCAAGCACACAGCAAGCACAGTACCTTGTGTAAGTATAACCCAGCACTGGAAGCATACATTAAACCAGTAGAGAGCTGGGGGAGGCATGGATTTGGCAGGGCATGATTAGTGGACTGGTTTCCTACAGTAATCTGAAGACTTTTTTTTGCTCTTCACTTAAAGATCTGAGGGGGTGGGGCACAAGTTTTTGGGACCTGCATAGGGCAGTAGATGAGCCAGCTATGACCCTGCCATCAATATTGTGAGATTAGGGAATGCCATCCACACCTCTTTCATTGTTGGGTGGCCAAAGTTATAGCTGGAGCACCACACATACACACAGACACACACACACACACACACACACACACAGACACACACACACACACACACACACACACACACATATATATATATATATATATATATATATATATATATATATATATATATATAAATATAGGTTTACCTTTGAAAGGTTGAAAATCAACCTACCGAATGGCCCTTTGTGCGAACTGGAATGACGAAAATCATCATTCCAATTTGCACCGAAGTTCGAAAATCAGCAAATCGAAAACCAGATTCGCTGATTTTCGAACTTCAAATAAAAAGCACCCCCACCCCCCCTACTTTATTATTCTATCTCTGAGGTCGCACTACAGTGGGGAAAGGGGCCACTTCCCGATCCCCACTATAGTGCACCTTGCACCAAATCTGCAATGAGCGAACGTTAATGTGCATTTGCTCATTGCACATTCAATGCATTCTATATTCGGCTTTCTGAAAACTTGAAAAAGTTCTTTCGGACTTTTGAATTTCATCCATGTGCATTCCACACATGTAAAGGTAAACATACATATATATATATATATATATATATATATATATATATATATATATATATATATATACTGTTAAGTACCTAAAATTGCAATCTGGTAATGGGTGGCATCTACAGATTCTGCTTCTGCACACTCCTGTTTCTCTGTCCATTGCCCTAAGAGCTATAGCAGTGAATACACAACTGTACAGGATGTGGAGAGTGCACCTTACAAGGCACCAGGATGAGTTCACCAGCGTCATACACTATTGGTTTAAATGCTGAGACAAATATGAACGGCTTTCCATGTTGCACTTAGACTTGTGACTCCCTTGTCATTGCTAGAGTTGTAGTCTAGCAGTGTATAAGCTTTAATATGTACTGCCAGTTCTATGCCAAGTTCTGTAATTCAATGATAGCCATATGACTGCTTGGTGTGATTACTCTGTGTGTGACTGGAGGCTTCAGTGGGGTTGTACATGTATCACAACACAATAAGGCATTGCCTTTTGGATTGCATGTACTGATGTATGTGGGTTCATCACACAAACAAGGTAAACAATGGTAGATTGGTAGCAACCTTACCCACCATGTTTCTCATTCCCAGGGATTGTGAACAAATATCTTAATATTACAAAGCTTGACAAAATTACCCTCTTAAAAATAATGTCAGGATCCCGAAGGTTCATCAAGTTCTTAATAATAAAGTATTCCTAACCTTTACAATTCAAAATCTTATATCTCAAAATGTTAATTTTCCTAAGAAATCTCAAAACAACAAAACAAACAAGCATGCTAGTTACTCAAGTAATTATCCTGATCAATTGCCAATTGGCAACAATTAAAATTTTCTACTAGTATTAAGTAATAAAACTGTGATCATGCACAAATGTGACCAAATGGCAGCCTCTCAAATATCAAAGCCAACTCTCAGTTTCAAAACTACATTCTGAGTTGCCAGACAGTTATATACAATCGTGATTACACACTTCAAAAAAATTTCACAACAGGGTCTTCCGCAATATGCATCAATGCCCATGCCCAAGGATACCGGCAATCTAAAACAGGTAGAGGCAGAAGCCATCCCATTTGATTTTAGCTGGTGGGCATGACTTCCTGATCAGGGCAGGGAGAAATAAATTCAAACTTTTTTTGTGTAAAGTCAAGCAATTTATAAGATACGGGCAATATGTAGGAATGAATTCTGCTACTGTTGTTCATGTTTGGTGTAACTGAAGAGCATAAACAAACAAAAGTGCTAGACTATGTAAATATATATATATATATATATATATATATATATATATATAAATTCTACTTGCTATTAACATGTTCAGAGTATGAGCTGGCTGTCACTTGGCAACCGTATTTTGTTAATCAGAGGTTAGCGAAGTGACAATTTTATGTCCAGTAATGGAGAGCTGAGCAGCAGTTACTTCTTTTATGTTACTTCCAGTTCAATAAAGTAAGAAGTAGTGGCTGCAAATCTGGGAAAGTAAAGGAAAAGAAGTGCACATCCTGAAAACTAGGAAGTTTAAGTGAAGAGGATATGTAACGGTAGAATTTGGAGGCTGGCAGTAACAGGAACATTAAGTGAGCAGTGGTAGGGCAGGCTGAGAAGAAAACGATGAGAAGGCGCAAAAGAATGTAGTTAGATGATATGGGAGTACTGGCAGTAACATAAGATGATGGGAATAAAGAAAAAAGGGGTGAGAGAACTGGTGAAAAGGTGCAAGGCTGTATTTTTGGCTTTGTTTAATGGAAGCACCGCATGCTCCTTTGCACCAGCACATGCAGCAAGAGACCATGGCTTGGCTCTTTGCAATGTGGTTAAAGGGTGGATATGACCCCAGTGCTCTCACATCAGATGAATGAGAGCTTCAAATCTGGGGCACAATATCTTGGAGTAAAGGATTCATTTGAGGGTAAATAATCCTTGAATTGTCAGTTTTTTAACAATATAAGATTTCCATCTTCTTCTCGGGTGGCATTAGTTATTCATTTATTAGAATGCCACATCTGAGCAGTTGATGTTTGGTAGCAGAGGTAGAGGGATGCAGCTGACATCTGATATGATGATCTAAGGAACAGAGTACTCTGCAAAAACAGATGCATGAGGGTTTACATTGAAACTGTTTTCAAGGAGAGTCATTTCTTTGAATTATCATTGTTTTGCAGACTTTCAGTGAGTGGACATTTTGAACATCTATCTCTAAGACAAGGGACGTATATATGCTGGATGGAATTCCTTCAGAAAAAAAAAGAAAAGAAATGGGACTTTTAGTAACTAGCATGAATTGTGGTGACACCATTTGTTATCATCTTTCACTGTTCTTCCCTGGGAACTCCACATTTGATACATTCTTTCCTTTCCTTTTCTTATACTGAAAATCCTTTGTTAAAAACAAGAAAAATATCAAAGATTCAAGTACGCCAGGCAGTACTTTTGTGGAGTTGTATAAACCATCTAACTCACTGAAATAAGATTTTTAGTGGGAGGTCAAAATATTACAGCATCAAAAGACACTTTACAGGCATGAAAGCCATCTTGTGCAGATGCCCTTAAACTATATAACATCCCTGTGTCCATTTATTTGGAGAACTGAAGCAAGTGTGCCTCTGACAGTCACCTTATTCTTTTTAGTAATTGAAACTAGCAGCTTATCTTACTAATCAGTGGATGCAGACCAGAATTATCTCAGGAAAGGGTCAGTTATATACATTTACTTGCTTCATGCATATCTGTGTTGCTTGTAATTCTAACCACAAATCAATCTCCCAATTAGACGGGAAGTACTGAAGCAGGGTTTCAGTGCTGCTGGTCTCATAACCAAAATGGAAACATTTCAAATAATGCCATTAAACATTGTCTGGATAACACAGAACCGCATTCTGAGCAGTTTTGCATTGGAAAACACAACACCTCCACTCCTTCAAAGCACCAAAATCACTAGATATACAAAACAGGAACACATCCACTGTAGTTTGAAAGTTCTTTTAATTCTGGTACCTCGGCCTTCGCCTTCTCCTGGAATACATTTTACTACATCAAACACCACCCTTTTTATATCATGCTTAATTGAATTATTAATGCACATTAATCCATCAATTAGCTTGCCTTCATTATTGCTGCAACAGTATAACCTGCATCTTGGAACCATTTCTTTTTGAAATAAAACCAAACAGTTTGAAATTTCATATAAATACATTTATAGAATATCTTTACATACATTAATCTATTTTAAATAAACATGTATACAAAAACACTTTTATATATCAACCATTTTATAAATATTTAAACTTTATAAATTCATTTTTGATTCATTTTTGAATCAACATCTATGCTCTGAGAAAAATGTGGAAACAATGTGTTTAAATTTCCATATTTAATCCATGAGGAAACAAAGTTTTGTAATTAAGAATAAACCTAGTTTCCATTTGCAATAATTTTTCTCGATACACATCCTCTTTCCCTAGTATATTGGGTCTACCCAGCACACAAAATATGAATCCCTCTGGAACCCCCCCATGTACCTCACAAAAATGTTTCCCTACTGGGCTTTCCAACCTTTTGTGTTTTATGTCACCTAAATGCTCAAGGATCCTGAGCTTCACCCTCCTAGTTGTTTGTCCTATGTACCATTTCTGTTGCAAACATCCACATCCTATGATATACACCACCCCTGTGGAATTGCAGTCGTAATATTCAAAAGCCCTATATGTGACATCATTGATTTCAATGCCATCCAAATTTTTTACCCGACTGCAAATCTTACATTTTCCACATCTGAATGTTCCCTTTCTAGTATCTCTTCTGGATGTGCTTCTCTTTCTGAAACTCAAGATTTCCTTCAGATTGGAGTATCTACTGTAAGAGAAGGTGACTTTTGATGGAAAAAGATTACCTAATCTATCATCCTGACTGATGATGGGCCAGTTTTGCATTGGCCCTGATAAAGCATCCCAAATACTTGGAAATTAAACTACTTAGAGTAAGGTATGTGCTTAGCAGACTACATTATCAAATGCTGTGTGGTGAGACTAGAACCCAAGTGCTGTGCTAATTACGACACTGGCTCTCTTTTGGTAATTTTATTTGCTGTATTAGTATTTAACCTTCTTAAATTTATGCTTCTCATGGACAAGCTTCCATAACTTGACCTGATGGAATGGTCAATAAAGGTCTTGAAACTGATGTTAAACATTTTGTAGAACTCTTGGTCATTGTAGCTCTTTAGATAAAAGTTATTTTTTCCTACTCAGAAAGGGTGGCTAGGAGGAACTGACCTTTAACTCGATGCATTAGCTCTATATCCATTGCAAACCCTGACCTGTTAGAAGAAACTGAAACCTGGAAAGAATTAATACTTCAGTTCCAAAGCTACACTAAGGAGCCTACACAAAGGACTCCTTGGGAGTCCTGCATCTGTGAACATCTATCACTTTCATGAAAATTAATGTAAAACTCAAGAGGATAAGGAGCAGTGGGTTGGATTTTGGGTTCTCCTACTTCACAGGTATACCCATTCACAATTCATTAGTCAAATTGGAGCAAATGTGAGCTATCTGGACTGACCTTCGGCAGGAAATCTTAAAACATCTGAAAGGGGAAGTTCCCAAATTGTTTGCCAATATCCGCAGTTATGAGCTATATTTGGGCATTATGTGCTTACTAAACAGCAATGTAGAATATCACAGCAGCAAACCTGCAGTTCTATAGTATGGGTCTGGTGATTATAAACAAGAAAATTATAGATCAAGACCTCTTCCTGATTTTCCATACAGCCTTATCTAATAGAAAAGAGACACAGGCACTGATCACATACTGAATTTTCAGACAGTGTAGGGGATGCTCTTATGGTTGAGTTAAGAACAAAAACCCGCCTTTTTTTAAAAACCCTTTAAAA